>NC_051134.1:2607783-2789564 GCF_014839805.1 Manduca sexta
TATATGTCTTACATAATTAGTCGATGCAAAGTAAAATGAACTTGCATGAGTCATGCTAAAATGAGACTAATGGATACGCCCGATGGAAAGTAAAACTATTTTTTGTTATACATATATACCAGCGATGCATGTAGATACGCATGTATGATAATAAAGTTCAATTCATATTATCAAATCGTATAATCATATTTGATTAATTGGTAATCAATTACAATTAATATTGCACAAAATGTTTTATACTATTACATAAAAATTACAAATAAATTATTGCAATAATACGTGACAATGCTCTGGTATAAAGTTATCAAGATAAACCGCTTAACGTTGTCGGTTATTAAATATTTTTTCATAAACATGTACACGATTTCTGTTTAATTCACGTGTCTGGATACGTCGCTCGCGGTTCAGTGGGCTCTTGCAGGTGGCCCCAGCTAACGGTCACCGTACAATGTGACCATGCGACCGGTTGCAAGCGACAAAATACACAGAGGGGACTTTGCAGACATGGACATTTGTGCGTTAACCCGTCTTTAACGGTTAGTGATGTCATCTCAGTCATTACTGAGTTGAATAGAATTACCTTGTTGGTGTCATCTTCTTACTCGATTGGTTGTTAAGGGAACAGCGTTGCCCAACTGTATTCACTATTAACCCAGGTAGTAAGCGTGTTAAGGTAATTATTGTTTACGAATGAACGTAAACAATCACGCTTCGCGCCGCCGAAAAGTATGTTGAGAATGAACTGCGAAGGATATAAAACGGCACCCTTGCGAGCCGCGATTTCGAAGTCACCGTCGGCAAGTTTAAAATAACATTTTACAACGTGGTAACGGTTTACCTTTGCATAAGGCATGTCAAACATGGATCGAAACACCTCGCCTGTCTCGAATAATATAACGCTCATGCGATTCAAACACGTAAATCGGATAGGGTGGCTCACCCTTCTGGAGATTCGTTTTATAGCCTTTAATAATTTGGACGGTAAGCTGGCACTGATTGTCGCGGCAGCTGCTGCCACTAAACTGATTATCGGAGTGTATTAAGATTTTTTTAGTTGCCCAAGGTAAGTGTGAACGATAAGACTATATTTGGTTGACTAATGTTTACGTATAAGTTTACTATCCAAGGTTAATGTTCTTCGATGTTATAAAAGGAAAATCTATTAATAGTTAATTATGTTTTCTCCTTTTACGTTATAATAGATTACATGACACACCACGAAAGATTGTAACAGCATTTATCCAAAACGAATACAAACGTATATAGCCAATACTTTCTGACATTTTTTGTGGGAACATTCTGTGATTATGCACACCTTTATGTTTCTAATTTACGAGACAAACAACATTAACAAACAGTTAACACGTACGCCGGAATTCTAATTCACGCCCCCATTCATTCTGTGGGATTATCGAGTGGATATCCGCGGACAATGAATGAACTGACTCATGAAGTTATGTCCATAAACGATACATGTCTGAAGAGCCGAAACCTGTAATAGCATGTTGCATAGGGTTCGTTCACCGGAGTGGTCTTGTTCGTCGGTGGCCACGTTATATGAGCTCTCAGTGACATAACAGTCAGCCGAATGCTGCTTGCTAATAACGTCTCAAAAATATATTTTTGCTGCATCCTGTAAGAACGGGAATTGATTGACGTAATTCAATTACAGATAAATTAGTATAGTAGAATAGTTGCATTGGTCATTTTTTAAAATAAATATTGAGTATTTTTACATTTTTAAATGCAATAAACTATTTCACTCATCATTTCACGGACAATGTTCACCGAGCACTAATAATGCCTTAAATATATTATATCAGTTCACTTTGATGTGAGTTGTACTATAACTTACAAGTTCATAATTATAATCATTGCTCATCAATTCGGAAATCGACGTTTGTTTGCATTGTCCGTAGTTCAAGGGGAATTGCGATAAGAAATACGTCTAATTAATTATTTAATGGGGTTAAGACGGTGTTATGTGAACGTACGTTTAATTGAGCGCCGACAAACGAAACAATTACCCGACCGGTCGCAATTACGTGACCACACCGAATGCATTCGTGTTTGTTGTTACTGATTGACCGGCTGATAATTTTATTGATCATATTTTTGACTAGCTGTGGAATGCAACACACCATTTTATTATTTTATATCTGTATAGCTATAATAACGTACAGTCACGAATGCTAACTATAATTTATGATAATAAAAGTAAATGTTGGCTTAACACTACTTTTATAATAATACTTAAAATGCCTCTTCGAAACACACTCTAAACACTTATAAAAATAATCCTAACTGTATTTAACAATCAACTTTACGATGTACAGGTATTTAATAATTTCGAGTATATTTTAATCTAACAGCTAATTAAGAAAGGCCCATCTACCGGTACATAGATGTAACCATACCATCAAAGGGTTTATTTGCTCATCCTAATAATTTTAATCTAGAACGGAGACGTATATTTTTGAGTAATTACTTTTAGCAAATTGTATGCAAATAAATAAAACTTTCCGTCGCTATGTTGAAAGTTACTAAGTAAATAATCCGAAATAATTTAGATTGATAGAAGCCTGTCTGTTATAACTCTGTTTAACAAAATTTTACGCAACGAAGGATCCCTCACGATTTTATTAGCGCAATATTGAGTCACTGCAAAGTTTAACGGCCTTAGCACGCATCAGTAAAAATATTTCCTTCATTGTTTTAAAAAGCGGACCCTGGCGCGAGCGGCACTCACAATGCGGCTATTATCGCGTGGATGTGTGTTCCTTATCTATTCCATACGTCTGCAATCAACATTTTCACCTTTATTTTTACGCTGTCACCCGACAATACATGGTTATTATCTGTACCATGATTCACAGGTGAATTGTGCAGTTGAAAGCAATTTAGTTTGTTTTGAAATGGCGTTTCATCATGCACGCGTCCCTCTTCGTAATTGCATGTGTTAACTTTTGTAATATGACGATACAGAAACACAATTTAATTTTGTGAGTGGCACACGAAGCTGGAATTGTGTCTTTAGATCACGAACGCCATGCATCACAAAATATGATCACAGTGGAACGGGCAAGTCATGCTACATAATAAACGTGCCCGGCAACCATTTGAAAATTTCAATTCCATTTGTCCGATCTTGTCGAATAACAATGTAGGAACAAAATAGTACCTATCAACAATAATAGTTCCGATTTACATCTAAGTCTTTATTGGGAGTGAAAGTTCTGTTTCGATTTCATGAAACATGCAAAGTTCAAATTGGTACATAATTCATCTCCTATCTAATATTATGTCTAATTCAAAAATGTTGGTACACGCTTTCTATTTTTATCGCTGTACAAAAAACAAGAACTCTATCTTCTATAAACAAGTACAAGCTAATTAGACGCAGTTAGTAATAATAATCTAAGACAGTTGTGACATATTGTAACTGCGTTCTATTAACTCGCTAAGAACATCCGTTTGCAACAAACCGATCGATAGGAAGCCTCGTAGGTATAAGGAGGCTGGTCTTGCCCATATTGGCTGTGCCTCAGGTACTTCACAGAATGTGGTACACGGAGCGGAGTTGCGGACACATCAGCAATGCTAATGAGTTCGCAACGGTGTCGATAAGGTTCACATGATTGATTTCTTTTGGGGTCCTGCGAAACTCTCGTTAACAACTGAAATTACACCACGGGACTTGAATATACTTTAGTCTGCGCTTTTGAACGACAAAATGTTTTAATTACGACATTTGTTTGAACCTTAACAAAGATTCTACGTATTTCAAATTGCAGAGGGGATACAAACAAAGATCTTTTAATTAATCGATTAATATTAATTAAAGTCGTCGAGATTCGTTATTGATATACTGTATATTCGTCTTAAAGCCTGTGTCACAAGTTCTGAGTAAATGCTGCTAGTCATATAGATATATAAGCTGACCAAATAAAAAAGTCACTCTTATTTATACACCCAAATATATTAGTACTATCATCTAACGTATAAACGTTAGATGATTAATACGATAACTTTTAATTCATTTTATTTAAGTTGTGAAACTTGGCCTAAGACTTTAATTTGTTTTAATAATGTTCTCAATACTTCCGTGAGAATAAGAATATCGAGTTGTCGTGTAATCGATTAAAGTAATACTGTGTTAATGATGTGTACGGTTACTTTTACTTCACGTGTTTTGCATAATAATGACCAAGTAAACCTACTGGACTATATCGAACTAGGATTCTCATGCAATTTCCATTGCCGTTTTTCCAATCATTTTGTAACGGTTAGATTGAATAGCATTTTATGACGTAGACACAATATTTCGTATTGTGACCAGGCAAGCATTTACGAAACCATTAAATCTCCATAAATATCGGTAAAGAATCAAAACCAACTAACCGACGCAGATGTAAATGCGCAATATGCAGCATCAATAAATCTGGCGTCCACACCTACAGGATATTATGACTGAGAATAATTACGTTAATAGCTCCCTCTATCTGGTTTCCTTGTGCGATTGCATCTGATTCCCACGTCTTATTACGTCATGTGTTCTCTGATGGACCATTGGAAGAAACGGAGGGTACAAAACCATCGAGATATGAGGCATATGTTTAGTTTGTTTTAATATGCGGTGTAAATATTTATATAACCTTGATAATGATTCAAGTTTGTGTGGTAACTTGGAGGTAATTTATTTACGTTTTGTGAAAACTTTTGACTTTTGTTTATTTCAAGTAAGACAGGGTCCTAAACTCAACCGATAAGTTACCGATAATCACGGGCATTGTATTCTCGTTTTTAGTCTTTTAAACACGTTTTTCATGTCCAAGAAATAAATAAAACTAATTTATGTTTAAAAAAACTTAGTTTATAAGGAATAATAGGTACTCTAAACCAAAATATAAAGGAAGAACGTAATCGTCTCTGGTGCATGAATCACGTGCTAATAAGGTTAACGTAATCTGAAAGCAATCAGTTTATTGATTTGAAGAAGCACATTTCCATCGTAACTAAGTGTGTGGTTAGGAAGCTATAACGTTATTTGCAGAAGCCACAAAAGCGAAGCATTTTGTAGCGCGTGCGAGCGAACGCTGAGCGGCACGTGGCCGCGTGGCGCGACACGTTGAAAATTTGATTAGAGCTGTTGACAATTAATAACTGCATGTGACTTACTCTCGTTTGTTAAACAAACAAAGCCCCTAAAAAAAATAAACTTAAGTAATTTATTTTGATCCAAGTGTTTTACGTTTGGAAATTCGTAGAAGAGGCTCGATTTATTTTAACAGGTTGTTTCAGTCAAGAGTTTAACTTACGACTTCACGGTTCACAGCCAACGTTCAGGATCCATTAGGATAATGAAGCGATGGTAAATTATTAAAGATGAATGAGGTGTTGCAGGAATTTCTGGAATCATTACTGACAGGAAAAAATGTTTAATAGCATTCAGTATGTCAACGTCAAGAGACAACGAACGGAAATACCGTAAAATCGACAGGAAGCAGTTAATTTAACAAAGTCAAAAATCGTCTAGGTGTGTACGCTTTTTATAGCGGAATTGTAAAATTCACAAAAGCAGTTGTATAGCCTCCCTATATGCGAACAATTGATCTCGCCGGCAATGGATCACACGCTGCGTGTGCGCCGCGCTCACTATTGTGCCCAAAATATTCTGAATAATCCGAACTTCTCTTTGTTCAGTTAAAAAACAGGGACATTTCGCAAGGGACAATGGAGCGTAACATGTCGTGACCACGCAGAGAAATAAAACAGATTAAAAAGGGTGAAAACACCGAATATCTGTTACATACGAAGAGGTTGTAGGTAAAACGGGAATCGATTGAATTATATCCCCCACTTCCTTCCTTCCTCGAAATACAAAAAGTGGTTAGCACCGAACAAAGGGCAGGACTTCCGATCAGCTGCCGTGGCGCCCCTTACGTTTTACGGGCTTCATCTAATGCTAACTAGTTTGTTAAATTTAAACATTTTTTTTTTATCTTCGATAAGTCGTAGGACGACAGTAATTTTTAATTGAAAAGTTTATAAATTGCTGAAGTGAAAGGTCGCTGAGATTGTTATATTTCCGAGTGGAAGACAATTTAATGAATTATGAAGTGCCGGAAATATTATGAAGGCTTTTCGTAAAGCAGATATTTTACGTTTACCTTAAAATGTATATTATAATTATTACTATACTTAGTATACTTTTAATATCTTTTTTAGATATTTCTTATTGGGGATTCTAATTTTGATTTTTATCAAATCTGAATATGTATCGCATATCAGGGATTACACTATTGACACAATCTAGACAACTCAAGTTCGGAATATTTACATAAAATTCTTATGCAATAATATTTATTTATCGTTCACTTCCTCTAATGAAACTTAAATTCTTAAGGTATGATATTGTAAACAGTCTTACAAGCTTGGTATTCTCGGAATCTTAATCAACAAAATGCATCTACTGAAGAATTTCGTTCATTTTAAACTTTTAAATAAGGTATCCTCTTAAAAATCCATTGCTCGCTCGAGCGTAATTCAGTGTATGAATAATAAAGATTTTACCTGACAAGAAGATTGAAGAATTACGTAATATTTCTTTACCTAACCAAACTTCTGCGCACGTTTACAGTTGTTTTCCTGATATATCACCTCCGCTTCAGTGTTTTATGATACTTCCTCTGCATATTGTTTGTTGAAAGAAACTCCTACGAACGATAAACGTTTCATATGGTACAGAGTTTATAGCCCATATCCGAATCAATGGCTATCAAGCGTCTGAACACAATCGACAAGAAAATTCGATAACTGTATTAGTGATTACACCATATGCTGGTAACAGGAGGGGCGCGCAAAATTTACGGCCGCATCGATCTCATTGCATCACGGAACCTCGATGAACGCTAATTTAATCTTTCATGCCTCCTCAATCTTTTCGACTGCTCTTAATTAAAGTGTTCAGTGCAAACACGCTGTTCAAGAAAATTTAATAAAAATATCAGCACCGTCATCAACAGGATGTCCTTAATTAACTCGTTGTTATGCACGTTAAGATAGTTGTTGGACTGCTCGTAGATTCCAAACGAGTCAAGGATTACGAGTTTGAACACCTTTGAATTAGGAAGTTTAGTGATGTCGCTTGCGATGTTGAAACTATGAACGAGTCCGACACCGGTTGTTGGAGACACTGTGTGTATAATTAGCGTGGGCTTCTAAAGGTCATTGTCACAGCCACCATCCGATGGATAAAGATTTAAAATGAGCATAGCTATTGTTCTATGGAGCTTTTATTATTTACTACATAACTAGTTTTTTTTCCCGCAGATTTATTTGATTGAGCATTTTCGCTTATAATGAATTTTAATTATTTTCGTTAAACAATGATAAACAAGCGAGAACATGATTTTATTATATTGAAATACAATAGGAAGTTTTGAAATCATCCAAGTGAAGGCATGAACACAATGTTTCCTAACGCGAGTATAATCTTAACGAAACAGAGGATTGCAGCATAAAGCGGTGCGCAGTCGCACATCCTCCAATTACCTACATTCTAGTACATAGTTGCTCAAGAATGACTTGTGTGCAAATATTTGTCTTCGGGATACGAGATATCCGTGTGAACATTACCAGGCATATGTAACATTTAGACTGCAGGCGTGATGATACTACAATTTGCCTTTGTCAGAAATATTTATAGTTCATTTTAATGGCGACTTGAAGTTGACTGGATCGTTTGGTGCGTAAAAGTGGGTTCTATTCCTTAAGATTTATTTATTAGATTCGTCTACAAACTACAGTATGGTTTAGTTAAGTCAATTGATTTTCAGTATATTGGTAAGTCTTTACATTTTATTCAAATTAAATTGAAAAATATCCAACAATTACGGTACTGTCAGAAACTTGAATTTGAACTTTCACTAATTTCACGGTTATCACGAACTCTATTTGCTATAGTCAGACATTAATTTGCGAAATGTCCAACTATGTAAACTAGGCAGCTGGCTACCTGGAATACGTCTTTCTAAGAATGTAACAAAAAATCTGTCTATTCGTTCAAAAGTTCCCACAATGAGGACGAGTGCATCTCAAGTGTAGTTTTTGTCTCCCTTTCTATTATGAAAGTGTAGTAATAATAACTCAACCAACGTTTACAAGAGTGCTATAAAAACTCACCCTGCTCAAACATTTGACCTTTACACATACTTAAATGACATTTGGAAAGCTGGAACTACATTTTTGCTGGAACAGGACGCTAATTGCCCAAACCCTATCATTTTTAGCAATAAACCTGCTTGAAGGTATTAATTTTCGTAATTTATTCAGGCATAAAGCATTAGGCGGTGTACCGTTAGTTTTAAGGGGAGTTTCGAATTACGCGTCAAGGACTTGCTTAATACGGACCGACTGCAGTTATTCAATAGCCTGCAAGTAACACCGGCGAGGAAAGGCACTATTGGAGACGAAAGGTGACACCGAGACCTGTGATACTAGATCAATAGGTGAATAGGATTTGTATAGGGACAACTGGGCGTGGTTTATGAGTTCACTGATTATAAATTTATTTAGAATGAAGTGTTCTGCACAAAATGTTGGCTGGGTACAAGGAATATGTGGTCTCTACATACAATCACGAACACCGACTTACTTAATACGCCTCGTTTAAATGTATAAATGTTGTGACTTGTGACAAGGTAAGCAGAAGTGACTCGTTAGCTGAGTACAGAATAGGACGCAAGCGAACTTGCTGGAACCGTTTCTTGTCTGTAGTTTTCGCGATATAATCTCGCCATATGATGTTTTGTATTTTTTGGCATGCCGATGTTTCAAATTAGACCCGAGAGCAACGGCACAGCTAAGAATTTGGATCGTTGGGGCAATATAAATAGAAAATAAATACTTACCGTTTAAATTTGAGCTATAAAAGCTTATAGCTAAAATCCTATAATGTTTTAATCGTAATCATATTTAATTGGAAAGGTATTTTAGACATTTTATCTTAGTTGTAGAGGTTTCATAAACACTAAATAAGTTTGTTTATATTTGAAGCTTGATTTCGTTCATAGTTTGTTAAGTCGTAAACACTCATATTTAATTGCATTAGATCTCAACTTATAACGGACCAAGAAAACCACAACATAAAAAAAATATATAAAGACCGAATTAAGAGTCCGTGACAACAAAATAGACATGACTTTCACTGTCAAAATTAATGAAGCCTGTCTGTTGTGGCCCGCTTCTTTCTTTTGTTCTGGCCAGTAATTTTGTTTTAAAGATGGTGGAAAATTACTTAGCGTTCTCAGTAAAACACAGGTCCGTCACACCAAACAGGTGATATTTATACGAGACGCGTTTGTGAAATGCTGTGTATTATAATCCAGCGATCTAAGCACTTAATAGCCCTGGCAGTTTTATCAGCCAGTCTTAGAGTCTCAGTCATTTTAAGATAAAATCTCGTCCGGTATAGAAAGCTTGATGAATAAGTATAGAAATTGAATTCCAACCTTCAAGTGATAGCTTGCACAGGTTGGCAATTTACACCATTGTTTATTGATTAGTGACATTACCTGCATTAACAATTAACATTCTTTGAGATAATCTCAGCCATACTTGTTTGGAAACTTAATTTGTATGAAGCATCAGTTGCAATTTAATGATGCCATTCATGGGCGTAGTTAAATATCACAAGGATAATAGTTTTATTTTTTACATTTTTCAGGGGATGTAATTATGCCTTGATGAGTTTATGTGCTATTTTTATATAGATTACGTGTCATATCAATATTCTTTTAATTAAATTTAAGTATTATAATAGATTCGCATGTTAATCCCCTTTTCGTATAATATTGTCTTTCCTCATTAAATATTGTCTTGAGTCAATACTCAACATGTTTCATACAAAATAAATCAGAAGCCAATTGAATAATAAACATCAAACCAAACTACGCTAAGTTTTATGGGAGGAAAGAATAATAATCTAAATCTAATTTGCGCCAAATACCAAGTGGGCTCGACCTCGGCTACGCCCATGCCGGCACTCGATAAAAACGAAATCATTCTAGTTAGTTTATTTTAATGTATACTTTACACAACACTAATAAGTAGTTAAGTGGGTTTAAGGTTATAAATCAGAGTTATACTAAGGACTCCACATCTCTGCTTGATCATATCTTGTTATCGGGGATGCGGGCCATGCTCTACGGAAACGGTCTATATAATTTCCTTCGATACAATTTAAGAGTCGTGATTTATGTTGACACCATAGCTACCTATTATTACAGCTTAAGCTGGGGCGGGGCGGCATCCAAGAACGCGGGATCTTAGGATTACATTAGTCACATTAATTTGCCATTAAACATAGTTATTGGTCTGGCTTTAGGAATATCCTGCAGCTGCGTTGAAGATAGTGCGACTGAGAAGCCAATTTGAATTCCTGACAAGATTACTTAAACTTGTAATATTTTGTTCATTTGTATTCACCAATTCAAGCAACCAATTTTTTTGTCCTTAAAATTTTCAAACCATAAAATAAGTTGATGATAATGCTGATATTTTCTATTGCGTATCCTTTTCCGTGGCGATAAATACACGCATCGTGTATAGTAGATAAATCAGGCATGGGAAAGAGCTTCACAATTTTACGCTTTGTTTGCCGTTCTAAGACACCGTGACATCCGATATCTCACAGATGTAAAGGGGTTGCCATGGATAATGTCGAATGCCTTTCATATTTCCGATAATGTTATTCATATCACCTTACAATTCGAGTAATGAATATGATACAGAAATTATAGAGGCAAGGTATGCATGAGTTCGCAAGTTTAATTAAATCTTCCAGTGCATTGATTTCTTGCAAAGAAAATCGATAAGGAGTATATCGGCCAACGAACTTTAAGAGGTGAAGTGTATAGGTTTGATTAAAATGTATGACGTGTGCACAATGTACGAACACTTGTAATCTAATGTTCATAGAACAATGTAACTTGTAGGTGTTCAATCATAAGTTCGGTAGACTGACAAAGGTCAAGGAGTATTGCACCGAATTGAACTTAACAAGAGGATAGTTACATGCAAATTACAAAACGTTGAATAGTGTCGTTTGCAAGAAAGGAACTTCACAAACGAACGAAGTTTAAAAAAAGTTTCCTTAGAAATACAGTTTTACTTCACTGGAAATGGGCAAATACTTGGCAAAGGGACAAGCATACTTCGGTGAGATGACACTAAAACAACACTTAGTCGCTATCGCCCAGGTGAAAGGTTGCCGAATGAATTGCAGTGTTTACACGCGCAATAAACCCACCACGGATACTTACCAGCGTCATTTTGTTATACCTTTATTTCTTTTCTCAATTGCTCGCGAAATATTTCTCTTAAAGTTTCACGACTAGTCAGTAGTTAAGTTACCGTTGCTATTTAATCAGGAAGTCGTAGTCACTCCAAATGCGGCGGTTAATTAGATTTCGCGCGGGCTCAAATATTACTTTCGACGTTATTAATCTAGATAAAGTCGATCTATTTTTAGTATAATCGTTACAACACGTTGTGTGCAACACGCTTTATCTTTCTGCCGATCGCCGAAGGGAATAGTGTGCGAAATAAAAGAAACGAGAAATTCCAACGTTCAAGTGTTAAATACTTGAGCGAACAAAATCACCAGGCGGCGCTTGATCATTGGATACGTTGGAAATTATCTCGAAACGTTTTTATGGTTCGCATTGGAATCTGGGAGCTTTTTTTCCCATCGCGGGCCCGTTGGAACGTCCAAACAGGTTTTTAGATAGCGCGCGGTAATGCATCAACGTGGTACGTTTTTGTAAAGGCGGCATATTCAAGGAGGACGAGGTAATGAGGTTTCGGAATGGTCCTTTCAATGAGTTTAATTTACAAACTCACTATATCTTTTAATTATACCAATGGACGCAAGAAAGTTTGCATATTAAGGAACGGATAAGATTGACGAATCGAGACAAGTATTCATAAACGCCTTGTCATGTCGATCAGGAGCTTTCGAACGCAAATGGAAAATATTTTTTATTTATCTGTCTTGTGGTTGAATTAAACTGATTATTCGTTTTACAACATGCGGGGTTTTGTGAAAAGGCCGACGGGCGCGCTAAAAAAGTACGAAATGGAGTTATAGCGTAGATGCGATAAATAAAAAGCAATTAAACCGGTAAACTGGGGCATCAGGTGATTTTAAATTGTTGGTAAGGCGAGCCACGATAAAACATTTGTATAAATAATTTTATTACCTGATTATGTTATAGAAGTGGGTAAAGTACGCTTATATTAACATCTATATGCATAGGGAAAGGCGAGTAGGAAAGTACCTAGGTATTAAGTAGATAGGTTGTAGGCACTTAATACGTACCCATGTATTTGTTTCATTTGTTAAATTTGCTGCAATATCTGGAAAACGCTTAAACAAACAATTTGCTAAACACAATAAGTAGACCTACCTACATACCTTGGTGTCTAGGATATAGTAAAGTATCGATAAATATATTTATGGAGCTACGTACTTAATAATTATTATCTACCTATGTTATGTAGTTCGTACGTAATCTTCGGTATAAATGCCTACCTAGTTTTATATAGGTGCATATAAAATTCGCGCGTACCTATCTACTTCCAATCTTAAACAATGAGGCTACTCTAAATAAAGTAATCGAATCAGGAGTCCTTGGAGATAAATCGATTATTGTACGCATAAAATAAATTGACATAGATTGCCTAAATTCATTCAATAAGATCATTCAATTTACGAGCGACCTTTCCAGAGTTTATCTGTAGCACCCTAAATTCTTGGCTATTCGTTTCTGGAGTAATTATAGGTACAACGGTTATCTAAACAATTAATTTATATGGTTGTTTAATAAAAATACTTACGGACTGGCACCTTCTTCGGATCATACTTTTCGACTATCTCGTTAATTTTTTCGATTTTAGTTTGCGCCGTTTTCGACCGCTCTGTTATTTCCTGCAGTTGCGCCGTCAGCTCGCTGAATATATCCTCGGCTAGGAGCACGAGGGATGCGAGCTGTCTCAAGGCATTGCTGAGGGTGCAGTTTGTAACAGCTTGTAACTCCTCGTCCGTAATTTTGGGCTTCCCTTCTTCATCCCGTAAACTTGTCCGCGACAAAAACTTAGGTTCCACCACACGCTGCACGAAAGGCATCTCGATAACAGTCTCAATACACTTACACACCCATTCCCGCGCTGCGAATTAAACGTAATTCCGACATCCATTCAAAACACCAACACAAAAAACGTCAGGTAACCGCCACTTTGAATTAACTGACATCCTGACCGGTGAACTTTCACTTATTTATCGTTAATGTAACCCTGAGAAATTTTTGTTGCGTTTAAATATTATTCAAGTAAGTATTAGTTCATAGATTAATTTACAAAAGTTTCATAAAAACTTTTTACGTTCACGTAATCCCGCCATAATCGGAATACAACGCGCAATAACTCCCACTCACAGCTGCCAGACGAATGAATGAAGTTGAAAAGTAAATGCAGTGTTAGTGTGACCCAACTTGTGAAATTATTTCCCTGGTTTTAAATTCTATTGCTATGAAAATTTTATGATATGTAACCAAGCAATTCAACTTTAAATTCATATTTTATATTAACTTGATTAATAATTAAACAATTTTAGTATATTTTGTTAATACAACGGGCCGTGTTAAGCATACATATTTTTTTTAGTAATTTTTGATTTTGATTGTCTTATCGTTGGAATATATAGTATACAACTATTAGTAAACGTACAGATATAGTTACTTAGAAATAAATACTATAAACTTGGAATTTCCGAAAAATAAAATATGGCAACATTTAAATGTTGAATTTATTTTACAGCGCTATCTAGTGGTTGATTATGAAACCATATTACATTTTAGCTCTTAACAAAATCCTGAAAGTCATGTATTATCACTAGATGTCACTAGTAAATTTCATTACATTGAGGCACCGTTAAATAAGTAAACTCTATCAAGCAGAGATGGCGCTGATCGCAAATTACTATTTTCGCTAAAGCGTCCGTTAACTAAAGTGCTTTTAAATAACGATTTAATATTACGATTTATGATACGTAGTTTGTACCACAAAAGTATGTACATTGCATAATATGTCAAATATCTTTTCTCTACTAGGCAATCAATTAAAACTCAAATTTAGCACAAAAAATAATGTATTACATAGTTAACAAAGCATTTTAGACAAATATCAGCGATATCTTTCCAATACACACTTGTCTTATATATTCTATCTAAACATTTTTATATTAATATACTTAGCACATCGAATGACCGAAACGGATTATGTGAAATATATTTCAGAATTAATTTAGTTAAGTATATTCTTATGACGGCGGGTAAGTTAATAATATACATACCTACCTATGTAATACTATTTATGTATAAGAAATAAAACAACACAAATTAAAAGTTAAAGAGATTTAAATTTTGATCTTCTTTAGTTTACCACAGGGCTTAAATGAATGTTTTTGGTTGTAGTGTACTTAATAATTGGCAGAATAATAGTACTTGAATAAGAAGAAGTAAAGACAAGCACCATCAAGTTAAACGATAAAAATTAAGTTGAGGTTTAATTATATAGAATTTTAAAATAAATATCTTATATAATTAGTAAAAATAATGTATGTTCCCTATGGATTCTAAAACGGCTGGAGCGATTATACAATTTTTAGGTTATCTTCGGATTAGTCTAGCGCGCGATCCTATGAAGATTGGTAGCGATGGGACCACTGGAAGCCATCTGTCTGTAGAAAATTAGTGCTGTTCGCGTGAAACCATTGCGCCTCTCCTAGCTACGCCCGTAATAAGTAATTATAAACTTATTTATAATATAGGTATAAGCGAGCAGTGAAGTAGACGTCGTCAAGTTATTCAATGTAGATTTATAATTATTTTATAAATAAAAATGTACTTATATTTGATATTATTTTAAAGAATATAAACTTACGCAAGTACATAGGTAGGTATGCATTTGTAATCTCAATAGAAAAAATGATTTATTTGTTGACCTTGATATTATTTTACGTGGTTTTAGTTCATAAATTATTCCCTATCGTTTCGAACTTGTGGTTAGACTAATTTTGAAACTGTTTAGCTTTACTTTTAAAAATCAATTTTAATGAGATATGATTTTATTTAACCTTTATTTTACTGTATACCTTAAGCCAATGGCAGTATTGTATGTGTATTACCTATTATTATCTTATTTACGAATACATTGACGGCTAATATGCGACATTTATATAACATTAACTTTACCACTAATCCATGGATGATTACAATGTGTTACTTATCTTATCAGAAGATAATTTTAATTGGGATTGACTGGACTTGCTTAAACAATAGACGTAATTTTATTGATGTTAGATATTATAATTACACAAAATTAATTGCCTTTATAAGTTGACTTTATGCTTTGAATTCACAATTTAAATCAATAGCTAAATAAGACATGTTGAGAACTTATATGTACAGACGACAAAAATAACAAGTTTACGAATATCTAAGAATACAGTGGAAGGTAACTGGAAGAAAAATTTAACCGTTAGAAAAATAAACACAATTTGTCACCAATAGGTAATTATTTTCTTTCTTTTAACGTGATTTGTTTAAAATACGGTAAGTCCGGTCTATTATAAACCACTGGGTTCTAATCTAATGTAATAGCCTCACTATTTGCTTTCATATATTATTACATAGACACCTTGCTACATAAAGCCTTTGTTATACTAATAGTACAATTACCATTGGTATCTATAAATGTTGGTATAACGTTTTGGAGTTTCTAAATAGTTTTATAGATTTTTACGGCAGGTGTTAACTTAAGTACTAGTATGAAAATTATGGATCTGTTAGCATTTAATATATTGTAGCTAAAAGTATTTGAGAATATGATACCGTATTCATAAATAGGTAAAGTGCGTGTGGGCTGCGTGATCTACGTCATTTTAGAACTTTCTGGCTCATTCTAGAGTTTTGGTAAATCCCTTCTAAATCTCTATCTATCTTTACTTTAGGAAAATGGTGCTTCCATTTTATAAGCTATGGCCTGACATCAAAAAATTTTACCATGTCGTAATTGTACTCTAAGTATAACTTCTTATAATATATAAATATAAATTATATGTTAAACATTTATGCTATGTTTATTATTACTTTGGCAAAATTTTTAACCTACCTTACGTCATCTAAATAAAATATTTACGAAACATTTATTTGCCATACGTGTTATAAAATGAATACAGATTTTTGGTACACAAATACATTTCGTCTCAAATTGGTATTCTACAAAACATTAACAATGAAAGCTTTACCTCTATGTAGGTATATAAGCCTTAAATTACATATTATATAGACGATCAGAATAAAGCATTGTTCATACTATTAAGCAACACTACATTACATATATTTATTGTAACTGATATTTAATAACAAACCGCGGGAAATACAATGTAAATATTTTCCCACGTTCTAAAAACAAAAACGAATCATTTTAAGATCAAGTAATGTATGATCCATAAAATAGACCCAAATTTATTAGTAAAGTTTAAGTAAAATCATTTATTTATTCAGGTGAAAGTAAAAAATAATTTTGATAGAACTGTACAAATAAAATAATTCATATTTTACCATCACACCTGTAAGAAATACTTGATATGAACACATACAATGGTGTGATTTTCATTTACAATACCAGCTATCATTAACACTTAGACTACACGCAGAACAAATCGCTAATACCGATATGATTGATTACAGACAGATATGAAGATACAATTTTCAATAGAAGCTCTTCGTTGATATGCTACAGCGTAAGGATTTTTTGCATATATCGAAGTTTTAAAACAATCATATAATATATATTTTTAACAGGCACGGCTAAGTGTCACCACTACTTCTGATGGAAGTGGAGTGGGGCCCAATAGAATATCGACGAGAAATGGTTACCCCTCGGCAGCCGACACAATTATGCCGGCCTTATGGAAAGTAATATATGTGCACTAAGCTAAGTTTAGATTAGTATTTGCAGGCAATAAATGTAGATCTATACAGAGCAATAGGGGACCGGCCTATAGTTGATTTTGTCCATTATTCTATATATAATGGTTAATAATACGAAAAATAAGCACTCCTGCGAAAACTACATAACAATTGGTTAAAAAATGAGCGAGTAATTCATATTTAAAATATTGTAACGTGCAGAAGTGGGCGCGATGTGGGGATATCGCTTCATCTCTTTTTTTCGCACGCGTCGTAATTCCGGATGACGTCACATGTGGATATTTCGTCTCTTTTCTGTTTCTTGTTAATTACCCCTTCCACCGAAATTCAAAGACTTATAACTTGTTGATTTTTTACCGGATTTTAATAATTCCTTCTGTGTTATAATTTATATTATGTAAATATTTGATAATAGTAAAGAACAAAAATGAGTCCGGTACCCTATTTGTCGCAAGTCGTGCAATCTTTAAAAACTTGCAAATCTCAACTTTCCGTTATTGTATACACGGTAAAAATTGTTTGCAAAAGTTGATTTTTGCAAGTTTTGTTTGTTTATGTAAACTTCGCTTTAGAAATTTGCATTTGTGCGATAACAGCGTCACTTATTTTAAAACAAAATAAAAATACCTATAGATAGATTATAATCGTCCTACTTGGATGGATATACATGTTCTTGATATGTCAGAACCTAAACAATTGTATCTACTAGTTTAATGTAGTGGAAAGTTGAATTTTACAATGATATAATGATGATTAGAAAATGGTATCTACTTACTAATGCAAAACATAAATAATGAAGCTAATGACAGTAGAATGAATTAATATCTATCAGAAACAGTATAGTATGTGTACAATATGTTTTAACACTAGAAACCCGCATTGCATCCAGTTGTATCTGAGCGCTCTAAATTGGTAATATCAAACAGTTTATTTTCACTACTTTGGGTTTCAGTGTTAATACAAATACATAAAAACGTTATACAGACAGAATAAAACAGAATATTAAGGTAAACAAGTAATAACAAGGGACGAGTACATCACACGCATATAACATTAATCTAAACTTACACTAAACAAATGTCCATTGAACAAAACAGCGCAAATTAAACGAGTACTCGTCACTAACCGACGCTAGCCTGCGACCACAACAACCGTCTCTCTTGTACCGACTTCAAATGGACAGAGCGGAACGAATAAAACTATCTTTTATAATTAAATATGTTCTTTTACGTTTCGTAATATTTGCAAATACGAATTTTTAACATGTTTAAACAAAAAGATCTTAATTATGTTTAAAAAAGCTTTTGATAAATTAAAGTTCATAATACAAAATATAAAACTAAATCTTTGGTAAACATCCTACTCCTGACTCAAGACTTAATTGTTAAACGAGATTCAAAGGTTATTAAATTCCAGATTAACATATAATTGTTGATAGTAAATACTTACAAAATATTTGAATATTCACGAATAGTTGGCCAAAACGTTTTAGAATATACATTTCCTAATCCAAACCTACCGCCTGCAGACAATAAGAGTACAAATGAAATGGTACAAGGAGAGATACCGTCACACATCCGATCTCTAGCCACCTAGCGACGACGACACGACCGTTGCCGGTCGGTGAAGGAGTGCCTCATTTATTTGCGCACCCCGCGCTATGGGTCCACCTCGTGGCACACCTCCATGTAGTCGGGGTCATGCATGATGTCCTTGATCATGTCCTTCAGCATCGTGTACCGCGGGAACATCGGATACACCTTCGAGCTCACGTACTCTGACTGTAAGAGGAGAGTGAGAAAAATAAATATAAGGTTAATTTGTATGTTATATGACCTCTCTCCAATTAATATAGAGTTGTTTGGGAAAAGCGCCATCTTTTAAATTTAAGTTTTAGTAAAATGCGAAGCCACGCCGCGAGAAGCTCAATTCTCGATTTATTATAGTTACTGGTTAAGTTTATGATTCGCGCGTGTTTCTAAAACTTATCTTTGACATCCTTATTTCTGTATGTAATTACTATTGATGCTTGAAATATTATAAGAATAAGGGTCTGTTCCCCAAGTCTCAAGTTAATAATATTTGACAGTTACGTAAGTTTGACAGTTATTTACATTTTTATACTATTTATTTAGGAGCAAAGATAGAGTGTAACTTTTGTAGTTGGTTGGTTGTATATTAGTATGATGAGTAGAATGCTACTATTTTACAACTTTTAAGTGAATGTTCTCAAAGTATTTAATTCTAATAATTATATTTCATCTGTATTTTAAACATATCGGAAATATTTAAAATTATATTACAGGTAGTCTCGTTACATAGATCAAGTTTATATGATATTTGTTACTTAACGAGCTAAAAGTTGCTCGAAGTTAAGCCATCAACGCCAACGGTCATCGAGGGACCTACATAACCAAGATATTAAACATGGAATAATTATCTACTTACAACTGTGAAACCTTAAAGCCTATTATATGATAAATACGTGTGACAGTCTGTATATATTTAATACAAACCTTCAACTCTCGAATGAGATTCCTCAGTCCTGTATACTTCTTCAGTAAGCGATACAAATCATTTGTCATTTGCGTGTTCTCCGTTTCTATCTGGGATGTTGTCATATCTGTGAATGTATGAAATGAATATCGCTTGTTATTTACCATAATCATTTTTTTATCACTTTATTAATACAGAAGTAATGAAGAAAATAATATATCTTTTAATGATTATTGTTTATTATACGATTCAGTACGCAACACATACTAGCAAACAGCAAAAACAAAGTAGCATGTATCTAATTATAATTAAAATAAAGCTAGAAAAAAATAAATAAAATCCTCACTGCTGTCGGTGATGGGGCTCAACGTTTTATTGTTTGTGCTTAATTCCTATTTGGGACAGGCTCTGTCTCCAAACCACTTAATTCGGATTCGAGATCCACGCAATTAATTGAACGAATGAAATTGATTAAAGGCGAAATTTAAATGAAAATAATACTTGGATTTCAATTACATTGATCTGGAATGTGGACAGTGTGGGGAAATAAATAAATTATAAAAACTTAGAGTTGAGATTTAAATTGTTTTATGTTATATTCGAGGTTGTGTCAATTAAAATGTATAAGTATTAAACACCTATAACTTTTTTATCTTTCGCTGTCTTTTCCCGAATTGGATAGAAGAACAAAAAACTTTCGGATCAGCGACAAAGCCGAAACGTAATTAGAAACAATTGCTTCTACTGACCATTATTACTAGGTCCTCTCCAACAAATGTTAGGGATTTGAATTCGGGATCAAATTGCTTCTGTTGTTAGTACAAATGTTGGTAAAACTAAACTACAGAAGACGAATGAGTGATCTTGTATGTCGTTTCGCTAAAATGACATCTAAAATTCTTCACTCACATATTCTTACACATGAAAACAATAGATAGGAAAGTTTGCGATACAAGATAAAGAACTACGATTGGTAATAACCATTTGTTGTGTCAAGATAAGTTTTTACGATTTTGTAAGGGAAACTCGCATTTAAGAACATTCTACAGAAAGTGTGATAAATTTATATCGGAATATAGTATATTCCGTGTTGAATATGTTCCATAAAAAATACATGCTTGCAAGAAACCAACAAATATAATAATAATGAATAACCGTTCAGTCTTTCTATCCGTTCCCTTCGATCGGCTGCTTCTTCAGCTAGCTTCGACGAAGTCTTAACGCCTTCTCCAGATTTCTGAGTCTTCTCCATGATAGCACAGGCGCGAAGCACAAACGCTGGTACAGTTTCTGCTTTCTCTTGGCGAGGTATCTCTACCAGCGACCAGTATTGAGTTTCCAGGCGGATTACATCCTGAAATCATTTTATGAATGTTATTATTCAATAAACTGCATAGTTTATAATTTTTACGGAGATTTATGAAAGGAAGTATCTTTATCATTTCTAAGTAACAATATAATCCCAAATTTACATATTTATATCAAAATGAAGGTTGACGAATTATTGAATAGTTAGTAGGTAGAAATATTGGTTAAATAATCTAGACTAAATAATGTTTTAAGAAACCCCTAATTGTAAAAATCGTTGTTTCCAGGTCACCTGGACAGACGAATAAACAGCGAGTCTTAGGAAATAAACGCAATAGGCAAGTTATTTTTTTTTATAGTGTCACGGCAGTATGCCAGCTGTACCTGATGATAAGTGGAGACGGGTCCAATAGAATGTCGACTGACAATGGATGATTACCCCTCGGCAGTCGACACAATTATGCCAGCCTGTCGGAACCGGATATACGCAGGCTGATCCCGGAACGCGACACACTTACATGGGCCACTATAGCGGGTTTATACAGACACTGTGTGTGTTAAAATGAACATGTGCTCATATATACAAATTATTTTAAACCATTTTACTACAAAAATGAAGTCTAAATAAACATCACGTGTTAAAACTACAGTTAAGCCTGTAATAGCAAAAGTTTTAAAGCAAGCCTCGCAACCAGAGGACACAACTAGTTCGTTGTTATGAACAACTCAACTGAAAGTGTTTTTCTTTGTGTTGAACAACGCTTGTTAGTGGACGCTCGCTCATTGAATAACTTTTACTGAAGGATGCACTTTGTTAGCTTTTTACGTCTGTTTTCGCAGAATTTCTTCATTGTTTGAAACCTTTACATTTGTTTAAGTAATTGTACTATCTGCACCGAAGTTAACAAGGTGCAAAGATTTGTTATGGTTGCCATTTTTTTTTTAACAAAAACAAGGCATTTCTTACAAAGATATTTTTATGATATCAATAGACATAATAATTACAATGTTACTACTAGAGAAATAGATTCTCAATGTGAATAGTTGCATTAGATAAATGTCAAAAAAAGGAATGCCACCTGGAACCAAGTCTTATTGTATGTCTTCAAGTTCATCTTTTCTTATCAAACGTTTTGTCCTAAAATGGTAGACACAATGAAATTAATTAAAACTGTTTAGGTTCTATGTCGCATGTAATTACAGCTAAGACCGTATACTTAGGCTCCACTGGTAATACAAGACAGTCATTGCCTAAAATAGACGTTTAAAGCCTTCACGTTTTTGTTCGATCCATTGTTATTTAACCTTCATATTTCATTTGTTATGTTTTAATAATAGTATATGCTTGGTTGGAATATTTGTGATGCTTTATTAATAGATCTTACGATTGTTTTATCAAAATTAAAGTGTAAGATCGACAAAACGAGCATGTAACACTAAATACTAATGAAGTAAGAAGAATTGCCTATAAGAATTGAAAAAAAAATTAAAGAATTGTCACACCTGCGCTGGGTCTGCACATATCTCCAAACGATTATTCCAACAACTACCAGCCAGCAGACAATGCAATCATGTCCTAAAGTGGATAAGTTCCACTGGACCGGTGCCAGTTCCAACCGATAAAGACTGTTTCTCGCTTTGCTACCACTTGTCTTAATAAAACTGGTGTTCCCACTATCGGCAAATGTTCCTTTTTGAATTGCACTTCCAAATTTGAAAATCTTGATGAAATATATCCATTGTTTCCTTTTGTAGGCCATTGGAGAAGTGAGAACTAGTAAATTAGTTAGTGAGGCTAGTGAGGTTTTCTTACCAGTTGAAGTAGACTGTAATTTGATTTGTTGAAACGTTAACTTTTATATAAATGAAGGCCGGCAGACAAGTACCTAGTGTTATGGCGTGACTGAATATCTAGAATATTCGAAAGATCAGTATTGCAGACCTTAAAGTGAGGAATAGTAGGCATTGGGAAGAAAATGATCTTTGATGATGGATGGTCAATTGAGTCTCTTAAGTTACTACACGAAGGAAACTCTTAGATTATGGCGTTCAAAGAAGTAACACATTTCAAAATAACAAGGATTATATTTAGAATACTTATTGAAATAATACTGTAAATGGTAAGCAGAAAACCGAAACATTGAATGGGTATAGACAATAAAGTAACAAACTTGACGATCTGCGGTGGAGGTAACAAAACGAATATCGAAGGAAACTTTTTATAACACAGAGTTCAGTGTTTAGCAGACTGTAAAACCGAAAGACGGGGTGAAAAGGAATACATTTTATTTCCCGTTGATCGCACTCGAATTATTTGTAGACGATATACCTTACTCTGTAGATGTAAGGTAGTCAAAAAAGTTTTATTATATTTGAATATTTTTCATGATTATTAATTTATGCAAAAGTGACTACAAAATTTGTATATTTTTAAACTGGTACTGACCAGAGCCATATCAATGGGTTTGGCAATTATAATATCTTTGTTTTTTGATGGCATAATTTATACACAGTGTCAAATTGTTAATCCCACAATATGGCTCTGAAAAAGATGGTCTAACCCCGCATAAACTGGTAGCAATTTTTTCCTACCTCTTGCCCTGTCTTACCATTTGTTTACATTTCTCTTAAAGTGGCTCGTTTAATTACACTTTAATAATCATGTCTTGTATTTGTAATACGATTTAAGGATAATTTTGACCCAACGTAAACACACTCACATACATATTACAATTGGTGTATCATAAATGTTTGCACCTCGGTGGCTTAGTTTTAATGCGTGCGCGGTACGAATACGATTACGGCGCTAAAGTCCTGGGTTCATATTCCGGGTCCGACTAAAATAAATATGCCTAGGTTTCTCTATAAATACACTGATCTTCGTTAAGATCGGCCGCCATGGCCGAATTTCAGTTAGGAAGGAATCAAGGTGTATCAACAAAACAGAATTCCAGTGTTCTGTAACTATGTATATTAATATAGTGTATAAATATATAACAAGGTATGCGAAGCTGTTATCACGTTTACAATACCTTACTCTTGGCGTTCTACGCTTTTATAGACTTAGTACATTCATTTCCAGACAATATGACGGTTATATCCTCAATAAAAGCAAAAAGGAAGCTTTTCCACTTCCCGAGACATTTAACTATAAGAAAAGCGAGGAAAACGTCGTCGGTTTAACATTTTTTAAGCCTGGGGTTTACTCATTTACTTCTTATTTCCGTTGGTAATTCAAGTAAGGAATTAGAAATATATTTTGGAATAATATATTTGAGTGATGAAGTTTATAATACCTTATTTAATTCATCATTTCAATACTATAATAATAACGATGACGCTAAAATTGTTATTAAAAATTTGTAGTAGTGTTTGTGATTTGTATCACAAGTTTCGTGTATCATTGTAGTCTTATAATTATTTTATACATACATAAACTCATTTTATTCAAGTATATAGTGAGAGGATAAATTTTTAATTTGCTTGTTTAATGTCATTAAAAAAGACGACAAATTTAATACTGTATTAACACGTGCTTAATGACCGCAAATGGTAAAACAAGTAAACAAATAACAAAAGAGAAACTATTAATTAAGTAGCACATTAAAAGTTTAGGACTAAAAACGCACAACATAATGGAAATTAAGAGGAAAACTGGGCTCTTCTCGCTGTGGAGTAAGTTAGTTTTAATAATGTGTCTTAAATTGGAACGCATCTGTAGCTTGGCCTTTTGCCGAGTTACCTTCGAACACATTTATAAGGAGAGGCGATAGCCTAGTTGGGTGTGAAACATCGTGTGGAACGGACTACTGAGATGAACGTCTGCAAGTTCAAAATTCAAGGGCACACATCTCTGGCTTTTCTAAAATTATCTGTGTATTCTTTGTGAATTATTGTTTGCTTTAACGGCGAAGGAAAACATTATGAGGACATTGAGAAATTTTCTATAGGAATTTTGAAGGTGTGTGAAGTCTATCAATCCACATTAGGCCAGCGTGGTGGACTTAGGCCATCCTAATCCTACAGTAGTACAGGAGTCCTATGCCCAGTAGTGGGACGGTATATAATACAGGTCTGATATTATATATTTCACGTTTTCATTCGGTATTTTGTGATGTCATCGGTTTGTCTTATTCTACCCGTAAGATTTGAAAAGCCAAGACCAGCAAGCATTGTACGATGTTGCGTTTACTCATAAACAAAGCTACACTCAGAGCTTTGAATAAATTAACGCGTCAACTAGCTGCCTGCATGCCGCTACACTACTTTTATCTTGTGACATAAAATAAGCCCGAATACCTAATAATTAAGATTCTATTTTAGGGAATGTTTTTTCGAAAATCCTTTCGCTGTTCAAGATGCTATTTAAATTATATGCTTCTAGAATTATTAGTTCGTGTTATATTTTGTCTGCAACTTATTTTTATTATAATATGTTCTTTATACTTAACGAATTTTGCTCTGAAAACGTAGGTAGCGAACGCATAAGTTACCTAAACCTTTTCAGAAATACTTACACGTAAAACGTTCACGGTTTGTTAATACAGTAACCTACATCAACGTGGCTTGAGGAAAAACGCCCATCCGCCAACAAATTGCATATTTATGAGAGCATTCCGCGATAGTGTTACAACGTTATGACCGCGGAGATTGCACTTCTGGGCTGTGCGCGCTTAGTGCATGTTCTTTTGTATTTTTAATGTTTATGAATAAATTTATTGTTTGCGTGTTGGGTTTAGATTGTCTGTCAAAATATTTATTGGGAGGATAATATCTTTTTACGTTCAACTGAATAGTAAAATAAGCGACTTGCCAGATGATATGAATCATATTTACAAATCTTTATTCTTTACATATCACACGCACTACACGCCGTCCTGAATTTGATGTTATATCTCATAAAATCCAATTATATATTATGTGTCCATATATATATATATATATATATATATTTATTAATACAAGATATATTAGTCTAATTCAGAATACAAATAGCGTAAACTTGTCATTGTACTTTACTTATCATTAATGTTGCGCTTGATTATCTTATTTTAGGTAAAACTGCACTTGACTGAATCCTGAGGTATAGAACATAAAAAATACACATCGAATTAAAAACCTTCACCTTTTTGGAAGTCGATTAAATAACTGACACCTATCAGTTCTGTTTCATATCATTTCTGTAATATTACACATTACAGTTAATAACTGACAGATGATGTTAGCTTTTTGCTAGCAAACATGAAACGAGTAAATATACTAACGTGTGTATTGAAACACGAGTAGGACTCGTTAAACGCGAAGTCGTGGTTAATAAATTTTAAACACGGTGAAAACCGGACAACCAATTGAATTACCAGGACATCATGAATAATGAATATTATTATGCGAATCATTTGTTACGCGTCACGTTTTAAACCATGACGTTACAATCTGAGATGAGATCACATCTCGTATTGAGATTGTTTGCTATGACGTTATTTGTATTATTAAGCATTATACGTAATAAAATAGTGATCTTGAGGAAGTAAAAATTATCTTATTTACAAGTAATTAAAGGCATAAAATAATATTTTTCATTGTTTCCGTCTTATCAGTCTATTTTTAGTCCACCGCTGGACATAGACCTCCTCCAAATTTGCTCTCAACTAAAATATTTAAATTCATAAAGAAAGCGTCTGAATAACGGATACTTTTATATCCAATAAATCAATCTTTCTGAAGTAAGCTTGCGAACCAGGAAATATCCATCAAACAATTTTTGATATTAAGAAATTTTTGTGCGAAGGCAAAAGTTATTCCCGATATTTTAGCGAAGATAAACGGAGTCACGTTTACTTATCTTAGCTTGTTTTATATCGCATACGTTGGCGCCAAATGGCGTCTATGATAAGTAACAATCGAGTGTCAAATAAATTGTCTATGTTTTACAAGAATCGCTGTGCTAGTGACAATCCGTATACTTTTATTGATATCATATTTGATTTCATCCCCATTACAAGTTTTATGTGTTTTACAACCCGTGATACTATATATAGTCTCTGCGTTTCTATTTTCCGTAGGTATTTACTGTTATTTGGGTTACAATTGAATGGTACAAAAGTTGCGCGAAAAACAAAACCACAATGTTTTAACTACAATTGATGTCGGTGTTCTACGGTCGACATAAAAAAACAATAATCATAATAATGTTAAGGTTGCGAAGAAGTCAAGGTGTAAATAAGAAAAAAGTTATAATAACTAAATTATAAAGTTCTTGATTTGTACTCATTTTATTACTTGTAAATATAATGAAATAAATTATTTTAATTCCTGTTGCTGCTCTAGATTTTAGGCGAGTTTGAAGTAGTTTCAATGAATATACTAAGAAACAAAACTGAGTATCTCGGTAGCGTGGCTATACTTAGTCTGGCCATAAATACTGTTACACTTAATTATAAAAAAATATTACATTTGAATTTCGAATCTGTCATTTTTATACGATTGTTCATTGTGTTTTCTCATTTTGGCGCCAATACATTGTAAAATATTTTGCGATATTAAAATGGTGTGGGGTGATAAAGAGAACCGAATCGCTGTGATAGCATTACACAAAGTAGGTATGGAGCCAAATGCAATTTTTAAAACTCTCCATACACTTGGTATTAGTAAAATGTTTGTGTACCGGGCTATTAATAGGTACAATGAGACCTCCTCTGTTTGTGACAGAAAAAGATCTGGCCGTCCACGTAGTGTTCGTACGAAAAAGGTGGTCAAAGCAGTAAGGGAAAGAATTCGAAGAAATCCTGTCCGAAAGCAAAAGATTTTATCTCGGGAAATGAAGATAGCACCTAGAACCATGTCGCGTATTTTAAAAGATGACTTAGGACTTGCAGCCTATAAGAGACGCACTGGCCATTTCTTAACTGATAATTTAAAGAAGAATAGGGTGGTAAAATCGAAACAACTACTGAAGCGGTACGCAAAGGGAGGTCACAGAAAAATTTTGTTTACGGATGAGAAAATTTTTACAATTAAGCAACATTTTAACAAACAAAATGACCGTATTTATGCTCAAAGCTCTAAGGAAGCTTCCCAATTAGTCGACAGAGTGCAACGTGGACATTATCCGACTTCAGTGATGGTTTGGTGCGGTGTTAGCTATGAAGGAGTGACTGAGCCATATTTTTGTGAAAAAGGTATCAAAACATCGGCACAAGTGTATCAAGATACCATTCTTGAGAAGGTAGTTAAGCCCCTTAACATCACCATGTTCAATAACCAAGTATGGTCCTTCCAGCAAGACTCGGCGCCGGGTCATAAAGCTCGGTCCACGCAGTCTTGGTTGGAATCGAACGTTTCGGACTTCATCAGAGCTGAAGACTGGCCGTCGTCTAGTCCCGATCTTAATCCGCTGGATTATGATTTGTGGTCAGTTTTAGAGAGTACAGCTTGCTCTAAACGCCATGATAATTTGGAGTCCCTAAAACAATCTATACGATTGGCAGTGAAGAATTTTCCCATGGAAAGAGTGCGTGCTTCTATTGATAACTGGCCTCATCGTTTAAAGGACTGTATTGCAGCCAATGGAGACCACTTCGAATAAGCTTTTTATATTTTTAATTGTTTTATATTTATGTATTAAACTGACACACTGTAAAAGTAATAAATGTTATTTGCAGTTAACAATTTTCTTTTTTCTTTATTACAATATTTATGGCAAGACTAGGTATTATGGTATGAATGCAGTGTTGAGGCTCAAGCTCGAGTCTCAGCTTCGATCCCCGGGCTGGGCAAAGTAATTTCTACTCATTATCAGTCCAGAGTCTGGTATCTATGTCCGATATGGCGATAGGCACGCCTCCTTCATCATGGGTTAAGTAACAAATGTACCACAATATGTTTTCTATTTTGATCCTTATAATTTTTTTTCATGATTTAAAGGAGATAATAAAAAAAGCTTTGAAAGCGAGTCACGTATTACACACGTTTGCGAGGAAAACGCCTGTCAAAACGTTTTCTTGTTGATATATCCTTTTCATATTCTCGAAATAAACGAGTGCTTGCGCCTTTAATATTAAGCAGAAAGAGTTTATGTGTACGTTTATGAGTTTGAGGGTATATCTCAAAATAAACGTACTGTCAACAGCAAAATGTAGCTAAACAAATTCAAATCGCCTTTAAACTTTTGTGACCTCATCAACAAACGATTTTTATTCAATAAAATAAACTTTAAAGGGTTTACTTTATTACAGATAAAGAAAATATTATATTTCGATTGAAGATAATATGTTCAGTTTTGAAGTTTTTAGTATTATTTGATTGATTGAATTTATTGAGACAAATATAAAAAAGATGAAACGGGAAATTTTGTAACAATATTTCATAAAAACTATTTCATTACGTACTAAATTGAGTTATACTTTAGTACCTGCTGTAAATTCCAAGACGCTGACAGTTTCCTAGTTGATATAACTCTGTAAACTATTTGAGATGGCCTCAAAGACATGCTTGACAAAGGCTTGTACTGCTATATTTAATTACCATACCCACATGATAAATTCCACAGATATTGCTAGAGCCTGGACGCAATATGTCCTTCAACTTGTCAGATGTTTTGTTGCATACTTTAGAAACTACATAGCAGTGGCTATTAAAGTATCGCTGTTGTATTTTACATTGTTATTGTAAAATCGAATGGTAAACATTAACATGATAGCTGCTAAGTTGAGGTTTTTTTTTGGCTGGTTTTGGCAGCTTAAACAGTTTATTTTTCAAAATTTTAAAGATTATTTTCGAAGATTATTTTTTTAAAGAGTTATTTTCGATTTATAATATTGGTATGGATAAGTTATTAATAACATATAGTTGAATCTCTGCATTTATGTGAAAATCATTGAAGAAAGTTATTTGAATAGAAATTTAAATCCCAATAACTTATTTATTATCCAAATAGTATATAAGTCGACAGCGTTAGCAAAAACTATTTTTCGTCCACACGAAAAATCTCGCGAAAATACTTTAGGAATTTGTCGCGACATTTTTATTTCCTTTAAACTCGTCGTCGATGCAATGCCGTCGCGATAGTTATTTTTAGAGTTTCCGATATCCCACTGACAACGAATGACATCACGTATCGTGCAAAAGTAAAAAAAATCGCAAATGCCGCTTGGTTATATGAAAAATTTAATAGAAAAAGAATCGCCTCGATGAATTTGTAATTCTACGTTGCACGAAATAAATTCCGAATTTATTGACCGAAAATTGGGTTTGAAATTTTGTTTTTGTCCGTTCTGTTCTGGCGTGGATGCAATTTGTTGCACTTTATGTTCGAGGATTTGATCTGCTGTAAGCAATTAACAGCCCGTAAATTCACGCGGTGTTTATAAAAATTTCAAAAACGTAGATTGAATGTGTATTTTATACATACCAGATTTAAAAATATCAACCATATCGTACAAAATAAGGCTTAGGCACACTTTTATGCTTAGCAATATTACTTATTTATTTATTTTTATTATTATCTCATCATCACATTTAATGCTACTATTAAATGTATAGGTACATACATGTGTTAAAGAGAATGTCACCTGATGTAGGCAATGCCTGTGTTTCAAGTCACCAAGTTCTCACCTCTTGGAAGAATACATTTTAATTTATGTATTCCTCAGTAGAATGTAAATTAATTATTCTTCTTTAGTTTCTATGATTTAATAAACTCTTGAAAGAGTACGAGCCCCGAATAACTACGTAACCTAATTGAATCCCGTGATAACTTAATAAAAAATCAGTAAAAAGGTAACCGCACGAGCCAATTGAATCCTAGTCACGTAATGTCATCGTGTAAGGAGCTCCTCTGGGAGCGAGGGTCGGCCCACTTTCAAAAACCGACGACGTGTATTCTTTGTCGACTCAGACAAGCTTAAGGAATCATAAATATGATATTCGAGGGATAAAAGCGACACGGCGTAGCAGTGCAATCTGTAATCATTCGAAACCTTAACGAAAATGTAATTTGCAATTATACCATCTGCTACTAGAGTACATAAATGATTTTACATACAAATCACGTATTCAATTGAATATTAATAAGTGTATTTAGTAATAAAATAAATTTATTGTAAGTACGTTCCTGTGGAGAAACTGTTGCAATCTCAGGGAATTGCGATTGCCATAACGCTTCATAGAGACAAAATTGTTTCTTTTTTCGCGTTTTACATTCAAGACGCACGAAATATAATGGGAGCTCGACATTCAGCAGAAGCAGTCCTGTTAACGCAAAGGTTGGCAACACAACGTGACTCGTATGAAATAAGTATATAGGGCACGTACACACCTCGCGGGATTGCCAACTTTTATTTTTTGTCGAATATCCGCTGTCCGTCTGAGAAAAGGTTTTGGACGTGAATATTACGCACTTTCCTCTAACGTTTTAACGTCCAAACTAATATGTAATGTAAATGTTTCAGTTAAAAACCAGTAAAAAGGCGCAAAAATAGTTAAAGTGATTTTCAAAATGGACGACTGTACGAAGAACTCTTGGTTATTTTATGGTAAAGATATGGAAGGCTCAGTTGAAACATGTAATAAATAAACTAATATAAAATTGAAATGTGAATATCCCATTTTCGTATCCATTGTTGCTAGTGTAAAAGATATGTTGGTTGGTCTGGAATTCGCTATCGCTGCTGTGATTGCATCTGAAGAATAACAGGTAGCGGGATATGTCTTCACTCGGCAGAAAACCGGCAAAATAAAAATAAAAAATAATTTGAATACTAAAACCTAGAATGTTGATCATACGTACATAAATTCATCTCTTCTACAAAATTAATATATGAAATCTTATTTAAAGAGTTTAAAGGACAATCATGGTTCTAGAATGAGTTACTTTGCATAAATCTTCGTATTTCTTTTTAAAGGTTTAACATAAGATATTGCCACTATAATAAACTGACGAAACTTAGTAAACCACGGAACAAATTGTAAATAATGAAGCAGAAATGTTCCAATTTGTAAATGCAATCAAGACAATGCTCCCTGTAGCAAGCAGGACTAATTTAACTAGAGGAATCTGCCACTTACACTGCGCTCGTGCATTTCACGCTTTGTTATAAACAAGTTCCCGTCCTCCGTTTAATCTGGCGAATGAGTTTGTAGTGAAGTATAAGTACAAATGTAGTGTGGTGTTAAAGACATATGCTTTGTCATTGACAAAATCTAGTTTGTTTTACAGCCGTATTCAATAAACGATCCCAATCTCGATCTTCAATCCGATAACCAGAATAAACCAATCAAAATAACTCATTTGTAAGTGTGTCAAAAGAACCATTGTTCATTTTTGACATAGACCAAAAAAAGGATCGTTTATTGAAAATAGCGATCAGAGAGAAGATAAAGCAGCAATGGATACATCAGCAATCCGAATCATCCGCAAAACTTGTAAAACTCTATAATGATGATGGTATATGTAAAAATAAATGATTATTCTAAAGTCGAAGAAATTACTAGATTTACAATGTTTCGTCTTATTTTCAACTCAGAAAACTTTCCGTCCAAAAGACAAAATATATTATCAAGTTGTGGATAAAATGCGGTTACATTTTTACCTCGGAATAAAATATGGATCCCTAGAGATAAATTCAATATTGACTGGGTAAAGTCTAGAGGTCTCAACAGTGGCCACGGTTGGATAGGTAACGGTTCTGAATGATAAAGGAAGACAAACGTGGCAACAGAAAAATTTGCAAACAGCTTCAAGAAATAATCTGTAATTTTTGTTCCTGAGAATGTGTTTTATTTTATTATATTATTGATAAGAAAGTTAGCGAAGATATTTTGATGTTTTTGTAAGTAAACACAGAAGCCGTTGAAGAGATTTGGATGAAGTTTTGGACACATTTTGACCATGTCCTGGTCTTTCTCTCCAAAAAGGTATGCTACAGTACTTTTATTCCAGAAGCTCATTCACGCAGGTGAATCTGCGCCAAAACATTTAGTTCAATAGAGTTAATGACATCGAAACAGATTGAACGTAACTAAAGATTAATAGACAACTCACAGCGCTCTACAAAATAATTAAACATCGATACCGAGGAGATTGAATTAAAGATTGATAAAGATGGACTGAGAATGGTATTATCAGATCTGGTGTCAACGAATTATAAATTTGCCAAAGGTTTATTTGATGTCGACATGTCGCTTTATTTTTTTTACGATTTGGTGTATAATATAATACACAACAGGGAAATTTAACAATGCGATACTTATATTATAATTAAGAAAGATGTTTTTATGATACGAAAGTAGTCATTTAACTCGTATCTTTGTATTAGTATTTTCTAGACATAGAAAGTTATTTTATAATCTAGCAAGACCTACCTTAATCATGGCTTTGAGTAAGGCATATCTAGTGAAGACGTTCCTCTGGGACTTGGAGTCGCTGTATCGTGTCATGAGAGTTACCAGCGCTTTTTTCGCAGTGTCATAGTTTTCATCCAGCCGTACTCTGACTGCTCGCAGACGTTCATTGGTTTCTATCACCTCTTCTTTCGTCTGGCCGCCTGGTAAAACAAAAAGATTTTCAACATCTGTTTATTTTGAATCTTAGCAATTATGTGCTTATTTATATTATAGATCTAATTGGTGTTTTATTTACGTTTTCTTTATGGTTTAGAAATTATTCTAATCGTTTTGATGATCTTTCAACCTAACACATTTAAAAAAAATATATTAAGGAATAAGAATGTCATAATATTCTCACGTCTCTAAGTCGTAAACGTGAATCGTTGTTTAGTTTTCCAAATATTAATAATATTGTTTCATTACTTGCTAACAATGAGTGTGCAATAGGTTTCGCTAGCTCCGATTGCATGAGAATCTCATCCTATTATAAACACAATTAAATATTAATAAATATTAACTTAATTTCTGAGCGATATTGCAGATTTTAATTAGTGAAAGATGTCATAAATTGAAGTTTTAGATATTACTATCTAAGAAAACATTAAAGACAATAACATTACCTCTTACAAAATACTTATCGAAAATATAAACTACATAGTGAGCCTTTTAAGAATTCATCGCGCATTCTGTAAATAGTATTGTAAAGCAGTTCCACGAACTAGACAAGTTCGTGCTTTGCATTACAAAATGTTTTTTTAATTGGATAATTAACAAACACGTACAATTCAGTCGGCCTTACGTTAAGGACAAAAACTCGAAAAATTTTATAATTTATAGCTTGAATGTGAATTATGTTGTATGAAGAAGAAAGAAATCAGGAAATATCTGTTTATTTCTCGGAACAAAACTATTATAAAATAACGCACCCTTCCTAGTTCCTTAATACGCACAACCATGGGTGTAGCCGCGGGAGAGGCATAGGTGAGCGATGTCCACTCTAAAAATGTCTTTGACCATTCCGGAAAAAGCCTTGCGCTTATAGGGACTTAATGTGGGGCAGGCCTTTCATTGGGAGACCTTTTCTATGCTCCGGCCAGAAGATTCCAGTATCAATTTGCTCGACTCGAGGAACAAACCCGAGACCACAGCACTGCAGTTCACAACCGAGACAGTGAGTTTTATGTTACTATCTTTCATAATATTACTGAATCCTCCGAGTACTACATATATCTAGTTAACTAAAGCTATTGCAATGCAACACCTATTGCAATGACCGTGAATGTATTCAGAATTGAATACATTAAAGTGACCAACCAGTACGCAGATAAATTGCTTTGAGATCAAACACACCGTAGATAATTTGTTTGCGAATCCCTTGGCCATAATTAATCCGTCACCACCGTTTAACAAGACAAAGCTGGTATAATTATGGTTCAGTAGACGGTAGGAGACATTTACATCGAGTTAATAGTTGTCTGTTTATTGAATAATGTGTAAGGAGAAGAACGTTTCTATCATCGGATACCTGTTTCTTTACAACCAGTGGTAGCTCTAAACGACGCGAGGCCCCAGGCGTAACCAAAAGAGAAGGACGCCAGTGCTCTGGCGGAGCAAAATACAGTTCCCCGGTTTTAACAGTTTCGTCGGTAAGATCGTAAGAACAGGTCTTCCAAGGCACCACGTGAGGCCATGGTAAGTGCGCGGCTCCGGGCCATTACGTCTCCCCCTGAGGCTGGATTTCTTTATACGATGTAAGTTTACAAATAACTTTTCTTTAGTAACGTTACTACTTCCAAAATTTGGTTTAATAAAAAAAATATGTAATTTTTTTACCCGGCTACGACAACGCGAGGAAGGCTAATGATTTTAACACCTTACGTAGACCTATATCTGTCCTATGACGTGTGAATCTTTCGGTTTATTAGGAATCAGTTCCTATCCCGGCATTACAGGTGTATCTCTTCAATTTAAAATACTTTAAAATGTTATACGATCAATCCTATCCAGACGAAGTTACAGAACATAATTAAATTGAATAAAAACTAAAATAAATATAAATCCGACCGACTCGAATATAATAAAAAATGGTAGACGCGTTATAAATAATCTTCTAGTGGCAGCTAAAATTGGGATCATTAGCACAATCGGCCTTAGTATCGCGTATGCAACGATTGAAGTTTGTCGTCTACAAAATATTCAATAAAATGTCCTATATGATGCTAATGAAAATGCCCATGCTCTTCCACTTTCACGTGTCATATTGCAGTTATAAGAATAATAATAAGATAACTATGTGTGCGATAATGCGCCATTTTTGTCAATCGTGTGCAGTATAGAGTCCTATCTACATATTTTTACTTAAATATCATTGGGCCCACGGATAAATAAACGTGGAACGGGAGGCTTACCAATCATGTAAATACGGATTAAAAAAGGGTTCCTGAGTGTACGAGAGGTAAATAATAACATTACGCTCATTGTTTGTGACGGAACAGAAATGTGCTTTACCTTTGTGTGTATGAAATGTGATTACAGAAATCGAATTTATGTCCGTGAATCAACTCAAGCCTTTTATAATGGGAAAGGTTTTTGGATATGTTTTATTTATAATATCATTCATATGTAACCGACGCGACAACTTCTTTTTAAGCGGTGTATAATGCGTATGCAAATCATATGAATTTTTACAACAAAAAAAAATATGGCAATGTACTGCACTCGTCACCCTAAAACAAGAAGTTCAGGTTTATAATAGTCAGTTCCACGACCTACAATATCCTTCAAATTGGAAAACAGGAATCCTGCTAGGCTGTAAAGATAAACATAATAGAATAACATACGAATTGATTTGATAAATAATCTGCGACAGTTTACTTCGTTGGTCTACCGCACAAAATTAGGTTCAGGCCGGAATAATTATGTCGACTTTAAAATTTTATTTGTAAAAAAGTGCGCCTTAATGGTTTATGTCCAGTTAATATTAATACTGTTATTATTATTTTTTTGTCAATGCATGCTGTGACTTTAAATTGTTGTGCATTTAAACTTATAATTACTGTTATATTTTATTGCAGCTTTTTATAATGTAACAACTACTGGTTGTCCTAATTATAAATAAATAAAAAAAAATTAACTATTTTTCGGATTTTATAACGATTTTATTAATTTTAGTTTTCTTCCAACGTTTCCTGAGCGGTAATCATAACTCGTCAGTCCATATTCTATTGGACCCTACTTACCATCAGGTGCAGTAGGGAGACTGCCGTAAAGTATAGAAGAAGTTTAGTCTTTAGTGGTAAATAAATAAACATCACAATTACAAGTACGGCTCGGTACGTGTATAAATCAGCGGTCGTAAGCACTTAGTATGCCACTCGTCTACAGTGGTAATCAACCCTGCCCGCCCCAACATTTACATATACACACTCCATTCTTTGCGATTATTTGTTCGAATTAGCATTACAATTCTATAAATTAACTGTGAGTTTTTTAGTTGTTGCTGGACAAGAAGTTTGGACGAGTACGAGATCCAGAAACAAAAGTGTTGCACTAACTAGTGGTAATCGGTAGCATTATCGCCTCTAGAAATAGTACATAGACTTACGTCCAAGATCTGACCACTAAGAGACTATAATGATGGTGCCGATGATTATGTTTATATAGAAATGGTATAATTTACATTACTCCTATAATTTGGACAGCAGATAAAACTACTGACCAGTATTAATTAATCAGTGTATAATATTCATTAGTTAATGACGCTATGGCTGTATTTATAAATGTATCTCATCTTTGACTAGGATCTCAACTAGACATTTAATAAATCAAGTATAAGCTGTCATTTAAGAGCTTGTTCTCAGTTGAGTCGGTGTTGTTGCAAAAAAAAAAACGCTGTCAAAATTCGTCATATTCTGTTACACACTCGAGAGCGTAATTAAGTTGCATCTATACATACAGCCATAATTATATTTTGTATTATAAGTTTATATGTTACCTAACATCTTGTTATATGGATGGTTTTAAATATATAAATACGTAACTAATATTTTTTGATAAGATAAATATAACATTATTGGAACGCCAATTTTGTAGCCACTATTCCATTTTGATTTTAATCCGGTCCACTTTATATAAAAGAGGGATCAGCTTATTGGTTTTAATGGGTTGGACTCAATAATATTATATTAGTTTTTGTGCTACGTTGGCGTATCGGGTTCATATTCTACGAATTTTAGCGACGCAAATGGATGGATTATTATTTATGATTTTTAATACAACTTGGGATATGTTAATTTATTTTATATTCTGAATTTGAATGTAGGAAATAGACAACGGCCAGTATGGACTTTTAGTTTTTACTAGTCATGAACACTGCCTACAAAGAACAAAGAATTGTAAGTCGTAATAGGATCCTCAAATAAACGTCATGGGCAGTCGCTTAGTATTCCGTCTTCGTTTCTGCTTTTGAGCCCTTTTTTATTAAGTGGGAAATCTATTTAAAATCTTCCCTGTATACTGAGGGGGACAAGGGAAATAGATTATTTCGAGGTCATTGACCAGGCATCGTGATCGGCTTTGGAAAGTTGTGACGGCATATACTGATGAGAATTTTTTTGTAATACAAACCTACCCTCACTCCGTTAATATGTCCTGTTTAACGCCAATAATGCAGTTTAGTTTTATATATTAATTAAATATAATTTCTCATGTAAATAAATATAATTCTTCTTGAAAAATAAATATCTTAAACTGTATACTGCAGGATATGGTCTAAATATATCAGTCTGAACTTAATGTAATCTGACCAAATGCAAGAGAACCTTCTTCTGAACACGATAGACAGCTTTACCATATCCTATAATGATAGGCCACTTTCATTAGAAACCAGAACACAGATGCCTATTCGGGAACCAGGTTCACATGGATATAATTTGGTCGAACGAATCACCAACTCGCAATTCGCATCACCGACGGTTGTGCATGTGCATTGTGAACGTCGGACGCACTCGTCCATAACCCGTACCTTGTAGTCTGTGCGTAGAACAAATACGATGATTCGGATGTACTAGTTCGATCGGGCAATACATTATGCGGTGTCATGTCATGTTTTCTTAATATGTTTACGGGAATGACATTGAGATAAAACTATTTTCAAAGACTGCAGCCATTATGGTCACGGAGGGTCATAAAATTAAATGCAAAAAATAGTTTTCTTTCAATAATGTCATGTTTTGTTATTGAAAAAACTTTTACGAAGACGTTTGCACTTCTACGTTTATTTTGTATGTATTTCTGTTAAGCTGTAAACATAATGGATAGTTTGGTTGAGGTTTAACCACCCCATTGCACTTAAAGCAAGAGTGTGCAATGCATGTAAAATGTATGCAAATGGTAGTCAGATTTTCAGGTGTGTAAACTAGATGCTAATACAAAGTCAGCTTTTGTTATTCTACAGTTTGTGATTTTTGCGTAACAAACTGAGCTAGCTTCAATATATACTTTACCCGTTTCTATTAGGTTATATTATACTCTGATGCATCAGTACATTTACCTGCATTACTTATGTGTTTTTTGGTACAAGTCATGTATGTGATTAGACGAAAAACACATTTTAACATTGTAATAAGATAAAGATTAAGTAAACTGAATTTTATCTTTTTTTGTATACCTAAATCTTATGAACGACAATGATAAGCAACAAATTAGTCATATACCAATAAATATAATAATAACTTACTAATATTTTAGGTGATTACTATTTTGTAATTATTTTTTAGGCCAAATAATTCGACAACCAAAGAGACATAATCATGATATTAATATTATATTAGTGATTTAAAAATGTGAATACGAGCAACAAATATTAGGAAATATTTTTTTAATTGACAAATATGTGAATATAATTTAGCCTACGTCATCTTATTCGTCTTTTGGTAAAGGCTAGAAACTTCATTAATTTGTTTTGATCACATTGTAGTGTAACTACTGAACACAATAAAACTTAACATCTCATGTCTCAGGATGGCGAGCGCAGTAGAATACCAAACAATACTTTCTAATTCAAGGTGTTGGATGGTGTCCCTACTGTTTATGTATGGGCAATAGTCGACATCTCGTCATTTAAAGCAGAAAAAAAAAAGATCAAGTTATTGAACACAGATTATTCATTAAATATACGACAAAAGAAAACTGAAATATTTTTGTTTATTAACAAGCTACAATATTCTTTGCTGATTCTTAAATCAACTTTTACGTAAAAGCTTTGTTCTTTAATTAACTTACTTGATGTTCCTTCGTCTTTGACATCTTGCACGATACGGCGAACGCTCTGAGTGAATTTTCCCACTAAGTTCGTGCTCGCTGAAACGAAAAAATACAGTTAATGAAATCAACAGGATTTGTAATTAACATCGGGTATTTTAAATTATTATTGTGTCACAACTCTTATGTAATTAATTATTATAATACTGAAATGTTATCTTTGTTACAAATTAAATTAAGAGGCGGTAATGTTAGTCAGATCATAGAGCGTTGATGTAATTAATGGGTAATTTGTTAATTAGGAACGATTTTCCAATTAATTGATAAATTATAAACGGTAATATTTCGTTCGATTTTAGATATTGCATTATTAAACTGTCAATGTGTTAATGAGAGACAATTTTCCGTAATAATTAATTAATAATAATACAGGGATTATCAACGTCAGACAGGCCGCCGCTCGTAAAAAGTAAGTAAAATATTTTTGTATAATCCTTGATAAAAATGCTGCGTTGCGTTGCGTCGACCCCAAATTGAGGTGGGATAAGGGCAAGTGAGAGGAGGAGAATGGAAGTATGTATTACAGTTATTACATGTAGGTATATAGAGTTTATTAAGAAAAGTAAAACCAAATATCTAAGAAATAAGTAACTGCGACACAAATAACCATTGAGTTGTAGAAAACATTAATTAAATTAAATGATTCCTCGAACTTGAGCTAATGATTTTATGATCATTAAGTTTGATTGATTTGCATTCCTTTAATGTAAGATGGGTACGTGCCGGCGGTGGAGTACAAACCAGATTTATTTATAGTATCCAGTTCGCTACCGTACACATGTTAAAAATAAATACGTACACAAACGCACGCCTTTTATTTCTCAAGAGGTAGACAAAGGTGTAAGTACATATTAACCCAATATCACTGTCTGATCTAGGATGTGAGGCTGAGACCTCAGCACGGCTGTCGTACATCGTACCCAATACAACTACGCCACCGAGGGATATAACATATATAATTACTATATAATATTGTATTTATATAATATCTCAAACTATTCTTATATTCTAAATAATTTTCTGTGTGATGCAGCATGTCATCGATTTCTCACTAATTAAACTAAGTTCTCCAAAAATATTATTAATATAATTTGTACATGAAATGCACAAATTCGAATATCAAAATTATTCATTTTATAGTAAAATATCGCCAGTTCGAAATAGACTGGCAATATTGAAATCTCTGAAAACTAACAGGATGTAGTCAAGTTGGAAGTGGTTTACGCTTCATTTATTATTTGGCAGAATATTTGAGCAGTGTGCGATCAAGCGGGGGTAAACTTACTGGCCGCGTCTCTACGCTTTAGTGCTCTTTAATAGCTAGTGGTGTACCACGGAGTTTGTTATGTGTAAACAAAATGTTCAAACTTACTCTATGAAACTATTTTTAGACTTTAAAACAATTTCTAATTGGATTCTGTTATACTTAGAAGTTGAGGCCTTTCACTTCGCTCAAGGCCAAAATACAAAACTAGATCTAGATCGCTCAAAGCAATTTTAAGAACTCTGGATATAAGTTTAACACTAATAGATATCAGATAAACCCTTACAAAGTAGACGGTCTGCCGAATTCTCGCGGGTCCTTTATAAAGTAGCGCTCCGAAATCTATTTCGTCTATTTCTGCTATTAATCTGCTGTTAACATTTCTTATGTTCTGGTATAAGTGGTATAAAAATATCTTGACGTCATGTATATAAAAGCTTTAATAAAATACAACGTGCAAATTCGCTCCAACTGGCTGATGCCTTTAGGTATTTTTTCTTTTTGACTGAATACCTTTGATACAACTCGATATTGCTTTCTGGTTAATTTCCACGGTAAATAATACGCGTAAATAATATACTTTTTGTTGGTTGTAGGATATATTTTATATCCGCTCGAATAGCGACTACCATCCATAAGGTGTTAAAACCCGCCAGAGTGATCTACGTAAGTGTGTCGCGTTCCGGGATTGGCTAGTATATATACGGTTAAAAAAAAAAAAAAAAAAAAAAAAAAAAGTATATATACGGTTCCAACAGGCCGGCATAATTGTGTAGATTGCCGAGGGGTAATCATCTATCGTCACTTGACATTTGGACCTCATTCCACTTATCATCAGTTGCAGTGGGTCACTTTACGCGCATGTATAACAAAAATATTGAGATGAGAACTCATTGATGTTTTTATATTGGTACCATAATTAGCATTTAACCGTTTACCACTACATTTTATTTTGTACGTGATTCACGCGTGGTGATCTCGACTTTGCTGCATTTCCTGTAAGTTTTTTAATTAGTCAGCCACTCGATGTCACAACTCAAAACCACTTTTGAGCTCGACCTTCGACACTAATAACAATATATTCATCTTCCTTAATATTATTTACTATATGGAAATATGTTCTCGACAAAAAAGACTTACTATTCCTTGTTACCATTTATGTTTAGTTGCAAAACTACTTTATTTATCTATTTCTTTAGTAAGTAATCCGAATTATGTTTATAAAGCTTTTTCTACTTATAAATATTGGATGTGATAAAATGTTTATAGTTATAACTTTTATTGAAACTTATTTTTACTATTAAAAATATTGCAGTTCTAAATATAAAATTGAAAAGGAAATTGTGAATTCTGACTTTTCACAATTTCTCTTGCGACGTTTAATATTGTAGAACGGAAGTATGAACATTTCTAAATTAAGTCGTCTTGAAAGATTTTTTTTAGAATTCAGTGGTTTGAGACCTGGGGAAAATTAAAGTGGTATTTTAATGTAAAGAAATTCTAAAATTCTTCATAAATATTGTACAGAAAATATTATCGACGTCGGATACATGTACAGCCAGTCACAATAACAGAAGAACAAATTTCAAGTTACCTATCGGTACATCTTAAGTTAATTAGATTTTTTTATAATTGTTGGAAATAAGAATGCAAATGAATAACGCGTGCCTACTGGGAAGAGCGATCTGACTCCATGAAATCAATAATTTTATTAAATTGACTAATATTTTTTATTCACATTCAGGTTTACACTTATACTCGAGTTCTTATATTATGAGTGCCACTCCGTACACAACCAAAAGCTGTAAATAATACTATAGTCAGTTTGAATGAATTGCAGTTCAGTTCAGTTGAACACAATGAATGTTCGGAACCCAAAATCTAGCACATAGTATATTTATATATCGATGTATGAAATATTTATTTTTCATGTCCTGTCACTTGGCTTGCTTCTCTTGGATATTAGCTACCATTGCTCTACTATACCTAGTCACTGGTTCATTGATTGCATTTTATTTACAATAAATTGTATTTATTGTTTGATTCGTTGTAGTCTTATTTTCATCAATATGTAAAAAAGTAAATCTATTTTAAGTGATGAAAAATGTGTACGGTATTTAATATGACGGTATAAATCTCAATGTGTAATATAATTTCGAAGGCAATTAGCCGTATTTGTAGACTAATTAATTATGATGGCGTTATCGTGTTAACATCTGCTGAACATCGGATTAGGATAAACATGGGAAATACCAGACATTTACGTTGGGATTAATATTGGGTTTTACCATGAGTGCAAATCTAGTCCAAATATTTGCTTATTATAATCAGTAACCATCTGGAATGAATAATAATAATGAATAATAATAATCAATAACCATCTGGAATGTTAGTCTTGTGATTTTGATCACACGTACAATCTTGCTAATATTATAAATGCGAAAGTTTGTTAGGATGGATAGATGTATGTATGTTTGTTCCACTTCCACGAAAAAACTACTGAACGGATTTTGATGAAACTATACAGTAATATTGGTTATACATCAGAATAATACATAGGCTACAATTGATAACGATTTTGTGTAATTTGGTCATAATTATATCGATACATATCGAGTAAGTCGGAAAAAAATCCCGGAAAACTCCTTCACGCGAGCGACACTGCGAGCAAAAGCTTGATATAAATCAACTATGTTATATTTTTATGTAACAAACTATTCCTTTTTTGCAACTATTACAACTATTCAAATACAATTTTCTCAATCCTCACAGTGTGATGTAGCCTTGTAAAAATCATCAACTATTAATATAAAATAAACAATTTTCGCCGGCGTTCCTTTTTGTAATATTACCTGTATTGAGCCAAAACAAACAAGCGTTCACCTTGAGGAAAAGCCGGGAAAAGACGTAAAACATAACTCGACCTTGTTACAGTTTCAGTAATATTAAAATGGAAAAGTTCAGTAATATAGTTTAGGTTCGGAAAGAATAAGAATATTTAATGTTATATGTATTTTTTTTTACTATTTCGGTGTTTTTCTTGAGATTAGTTTCTTAATATTGCTTTTGGTAGTCGTTTTGCTTGTTTAATATACTATTAGGTAATTAAAGTAGATTAGATTAATGTACCGAAAAGTTTACAACTGAAAATTCTCCGAAAACTTATCCATTTCCGCGTATTTAAGGTTTTAGTAACGTAAAACCAACATAAAAACCTTTAGATATAATCGGATTAAAATTTCATTAATTACCAAAAATTTTGTTAAAAGGATTGAAAAGTCATGTTTGATGGCCGATTAATTACGTACTAATTATTAAAAAGTTGTATTTCAGGGTTACTTTATGGCATTATGGATCGGAGTTCTAGGTTTTACGTTTTAAATTTTTTTTCCAATTAAAAGAGTAAGTATGACAAAAGCATTTACAAATTTTCTGAAGCATAAAGGTATGTTAAAGTTTAGAAAACATTAGGCATGCCGCACAAGTGCTGGCTCCCTAGTATTTATTTATTTATAATAATAATAATAAAAATTGCACTATGACATTTACAAGTCATACACAACATTATAATATACACACATTTATATAGGTATAAAATATACAAACATACATATAAATATTTATAATAGAACAAAAAATGAGTACCAATGATTACCCTAACTTAATTCAAATATCACCCTTGTTTCAGCCAACATATTTTTTTTATTAACTAAGCAAAAAGTCACTCCATCTTCTAAACGCTTCTACAAAATGTAATTATTTTTATTTAGAAGCATGCACAATGGTGTTAATGATCATTAACATTAAATCAAAAAGAAATACGCAGCGAGTCTACATCAGGTTTATGGCTGGAGAGCTTTATTAATATTGCGAGCGGTATTTATTAAGGCCTGTTAATAACATCGTCAGAATGTTTGTTATAAATACAAGAATTTATGTGGATATAGAAGATAAAAAGTTGTAAATTTGTGACAACTACTTCGCACATAGCCAATAAAGAATATTAAATATTTTAAAAGATTCGTTTTAAAGCTTGTACTTTACAAGTATTGTGTAAATGTAATTTTATAAGGCTATTTTTCTTTAATATTCTTTTTCCCTCGGCAAAGAAATTTGGATTAAAAATACTTGCACATTTTTCATAATGGAATTTTCTCTTACGTAAACCTATATGACATTCTGTCGTTTAAACACGATTTACATTTTTATCCGGAACTCCGACCCGACCACAATAAATGCCCGGTTCACGGTTTTTACCCGGTACAATTTAACCGGCCTTCGTCCTTTGGACATCTTTTTTACGAATTCTTCATAATTGTGAATTTAAAGGCCACTTTTATGCACAGAGATGTTGTTTTTAAAAATAAAATATGGTTTATTATGCTACAAATTTAACTTATCTTTTTTTTTGCTGTCCCTACAATAAGCAGTATCTATTGAAAAATCAACATTTTCGTAGAGCTAATACGCCTCATTTATTAAACATTTCTGTAGTATACTCAATGCCTTTTTAGAATTAAGTTTTTGATTAAGAGTAAAAGGATAATAGCCACCTGATACCTTACAATTACCATTAATTATTCGAGTAGTTACCAAAGTTTGGTAAATATTGCCGTAGTTTCTTTAAAATCGGCCAAGTTTAAATGTAAAGGTTACCTATCCGTGGACGAGTTTAACAACGGCCTGCGCTTTGGGGGAATGGATCCTGTACCGGTAGGGAATAGTCAAGTCGTCAGCACCGTGTTTAGAATTTAACGCCTTCTAGACGTACAAGGGCATTATTCTGTATGACAGTGTAAACTCCTATCGCGGCCGCGTTACGTTATCTTCATGAAATTAACGTGGAATGACATTCCGCGTGCCAATTTCAAGTGTCATAAACGCAATGAAGTGCGTTATATGCTCAAAAACGTTTGGCATAGGGAATCAGGACCAGGATCTACTGTATCAATGGAAAGAACTATAAAAAAACTAAATAATATACATACATAACCTCACGCATTTTATCCCCGAAGGGGTATGCAGAGGCGTAACTAGGGCACCCACTTTTCGCCAAGTATGTTCCGTCCCATGATGTGATAGGGGGCGAGTCTATCGCCATATCGGGCACAAATTCCAGACTCCGGGCTGATCCTGAGCAGAAAAACCCAAATATCACTTTGCCCGACCCGGGATTCGAACCCAGGACCTCAGAGCGCTATTGTACCGGACATGCAATACAACTTACTTTGTTACTAAAAAAAATGTTATTTTTTAAAATACGTTATAGACAAGTATTAATTGTATTAGTGTGATTTATAGTGTTTAGGAGAACTATTTGATAATTTTCTATTACCTTTGTCGGAATTGATCCCTGTCCTGAGGTACCTTCTTGTGCCATACAAATATGTATATATTATATAACATGCAACGCCTGTATTGGTAAAAATAACACGAACTCGCATCCGTATTTTGCTTCGAAAAATTTGGTCGAATTGCAACGGACGTGTATACAAATACGAACACGATATTTCGGTTAGTTTACATGGAGTCGGGAAAACATTGTTTACTGGACGTAAAACAGAAAAGATTGCTCGATCTGCTCATCAAAGGGTTGTGGGGTTTACAAGACTGTACATCCAATATTATTTATTTATTTAAAATCGAATATAAACTTATAAGTTAATTAAATATTCTTATTGTAAAAATTTTGATGCAGAAATATTTTAATAATTATTAAACATATACGGATTTATGAATATTCAGAATTTAGAGCTGTTTTGGGCTGTATGCTTCTTGACATTCGACACGGCATTGTCAGTCATGTTTGATATGAAAACAACGCGCAAGACGTTATACAAAAGCTTGGTAATACACGTCACGCCATAGCATGCCCTAGGTATAGTAAGTATGTACTACATACAAACATACTGTCGGTATTGAAAATTGAACACATATTTGTCCAAAAAAACCTGGCATAATTTCACTCTATTCGCATTCATATGCAAAAAATCGCAAACAATTGTTTGAACATGACGTAATATTTTCAGAATCCTTGGCAAATTCTTTGAACCATCACGCTCTGACAAGCGACAGTTGACAGCAAAAAATCAAAAGAATGAATAATAGGAACAGTGATTGCGCATTCCGCCCAATGATAAATAGTTATATTCTAAGAACGCGGTACGGGAATCACGTATTGACTTTATGCCATGATTTTCAACTTTTCCTGTACCTTGTTTTAGACAGTATACTTTTTTCGTAAATTCTTCCCTTAATGTCTTTTATTTGCATCTTTATGTTACCTTCTAGTTGATTACAAAAAGGGTTGCCATAAGGAAACATTATGCGGATAGTAACAAAAATGCTATACCCATGCTCTGTGACCACTTTGTAGTTACTGTTATTGTCATTTACTCATAAGGTAAATGTTTTTTGTTTCTTATATACACTATGAACATGTTATGGGGCGTTCATAACAATGAAACATTTGTACATAATATATGTAAAAAATATTTTATTCCCAACGGACAAATTAACTTCGACAAAACAGCGGAATGGGCTATATTCTTATTAATTTATTTATTAGTAAAGCATTACCAACTGAAAAGACATACAAGACTTTATATGTATAATCATTTAAACATTTAAGTGTATGCTTTTAAATTACAGATAAGTTCCACATGTGAAATTGTTTGAGAAATGTGTTTGAATTTTTCTGTGTGAATTTTATCAATATTAAAAATCAAACTAAATTGATACAGTGTGTCATATTGTAACTGTATTTATTGTTCTTATTATTCAGCGCAAAACTTATATGAAATCTAACATATTGCTATTTTTTCCCGACGTTTCGAAGAATGCAGCCTCAAGGTTCCGGGGAAATTATAATATAAAGAACCGCGGTAAAATCCGTAAAATCGTCTTATTTCCATGTCTAAAATTCACGTAAGCATAAGAAATCATCGTGTAATATTTAAAACAAAAAGTTTACTTTTATTATTATAATAGAAAATAAGAATTAAATTTTAAATTTATGTACAACAATTATTAGGTACAACTAATTGTACTATCAACATACATATTTATGAATGCGATGTGCAACAAAGATCCGAACTATTGGAACGCTACAAATATGTTCTCGATCCCAATTCACAAACCATATTTGCGAGCCATGTCATATATTTTCACATGATAGATATTTGCAAAGGAATAGTTTGCAACGTACTGTGTTAGCGACAAATATGTACACATACGTAGGATGCCTAGCAAAGGCAAGTGTTTGCGAAGGGTAGCCAGGAAATGGAATTTCTCACGGCGATAGTCGGTTCAAGACGTTTTGGAATACTTAAATAGAATTGTACTCAAGCACTTTGTGCTGATCTTGAGTTTCATTTCCGTTAGAGCTGGCGGTGCATAGCTGTTTGCGAACTACGTATAAGTATCCTACTTATAGGAACATTGCACAAAAACAAATCAAGTCTAACAAATTTAGACTTCATTTAAGTTGGTAAGAAGGAAACTTCAGGCCTTATTAGACAGAAAATTGCAAATTCTTCTCAAACTGTAACAATGTGCAATAAAGATGTTTTTAACCGAGCAAATCCAAATAAATTCAAAAAAATTTCTTCAATGCTTTCACCGCGGCGTTAAGAGTGCCTCGTTTACAGCGGAGCCTAATGAGAATTAATTACCATTTTCCAGGGATTCCTTCGCAGGGCTGCCGATTTAATAAAGTTATTGCACCCTTGAAGATTTTGCGAAAGTAATTTGAGGATATTGTAGCGTTGTCCGTAGTTCGCCGCCGGATAAAGCCGACAATATTTTTAACGGCTTCTGGTGTTTTTTGTCTGCAAAGTTTTTAATGTTATAAATTGCAGCGACACTGGCCGTAACGGTTAAGTGGAAAATACGGAAACAAGATTGAAGTCTATTATGTTTTATTTGCAAAGTTATAATTTACTTTGACATTTTTGTGGCGTTTGTTTTTATAAATGACAAACCATTTGTAACGGTAACCGGAACTACTGTTTTGTAACAAATTTGAAATATTGTAGAGATTATTCTATTGTCAAACAGATATATTTCAATTTTAATTGCTTGAAAGAATTTTTATTGATCGAATATCTATTAATTTGCTACTAAAAGATATCTTATATACAACTTTTAACAATTTGGAATAAAAGTTATGTAAAAAATAAGCAATATTGTTTTGCACATTACAGAAACGAATTTTCTTGGAGTTGTAAAATAGGTAACGTGCGGTCGCGTAATAAATTAATCATATGGGTCATATTTCGTCTTTTGAAAATAACTTTATTGGCATCGACATAAAAGGAAGATTACTACGTACGTCTCTTGCAAACTAGGGTTCGTCTGGATCAGGACAGTTCCGCGTAGCTATCTTGCTACAACAAAATATCCCGGGATCGCCCTATATGCGCCGAAGAAGACCACTGCAGCTTTTTTTTTTTGGTGGAACTGCCGTGGTTATCACCGGGGGTATCCTGCTAATGGTGTACAAGCGATCCCACGGCTTAGCAACCACGGCAGCTGCATGATGAGTTGGTGGGCCCTACCGCAGCCTGCAGCTAGACGGTCTTAAGGCCCGGGAGGCAGAAGGGAGGGGATAGAGGGAAGGAAGAGAAGAGGAAGGAGTAGGAGTTACTAGGATGGTTGAAAGGGAAGGGAAGGGAAATGTTTACGAACCCTTAGATAGACCACACTGTGAATTTAGCAACCATGAGATATACACACGAGCTGTGTGCCTAGGGTCGCGGCAAATGTGCCTCCATGCATGGGTGGGCGTGCATTTGGTGTGGAGACCGAGCGCTCAAGAATTGCCTCGGGGGGGCGCAGGTTTTGGTTGGTATACCGGTGCACATAGGGCACTCGGGTGATGCTATACTCCCGAAAGGCGATATTGGGCCGTGAGACTGCTGCAATCAACGTAACCGTTTCACTCATCCCCAGTGATAGTAGCGACTACGTTTTTTTCCTTGCGAATAAGAAAGGTTTTATCAGGGTACCTACCCAGACGAAACTTTGTGGCGGCAAGGCGGCGAAAATAAACATTGCGCCTACTACCGCCATGTTTGTTTCTGCCGCTGAGGAGCAGTATGCATACGCTGATCTGTTTTGGTGCTATAGACAAAAGACCCTTTTACAATCGTAAAAACTAAAAATTCTGGACAATGTTATTGTTTATTGGAAGTCGTGTCGCTCACTATAAGGCGACTAGGTAGCTCGTCTTATTACTTAGTAAAAAAATTATAAAATTCTGTTCCATCCTAATTTTGTGAAAAGTTTCTGAACACAATTCGTTTGTTTTTTATCACGTCCACGGTATCGGAAACCGATATCGGCTTTCGACGAATTTGTTTAAATTAAACTCACCCGCTCCGTGTTGTCTTTTTTCTTCGTCGCTGGGGTTTTGTGAGTTAGTGAAGTTTACATTTCGCGGACGTTTGTGTTTTAGTTATTCTGGCTGGCGTTCTGGTTATTTTAAAAGTTCGGTGTATTTTATTGGAATCCTCTTAAATAACTTTTCGTGTTTCTGTACATCAATGAGGTTTATTTAAAAGTTTTGGATATTATAAAATAAGGTACAACGTTGTGTCATTATTTGTTCAAACAAATATTTACAATAGTAAATATAGGATACTTATAATGGACGATATGTACGATAGACAGTATTGTATCAGCTCAAAAGTCCCAATTTTGGGCAAAGTCATCCCCACGATCCTTCCATAAATCACGAGCTTGTGCTATAGTGAACTAGTTATTTTAAATGATTCCAGTTCTTTCCGCCATCTTATCTTTTGCCTGCCTAGACGAGCAATGTCAGGGCCCAAGATAGACAGAGAGCTAAAAATATAACTTTAATTATCTATTTAGTATTTAACAAAACGTAAATGTTACTCTTTATCACTGTCAGCTTTATTCTAATTTATCACTGTTTACGTACAAGGATACTGTGAGTTAGTACCCTGCGACCCTTGTTATGCGAGAAATTGTAACGTGTACTAACCACTAGGGACTTAATTTGATTCGGTGCTTAGTTCTAAGTTTATTGTTTCTGTTCTAGACTGCTTTTTGAGATATATGGAATGTTCTTTATTGAACACACAAAGGAGATGTACTAGTTCTGTACTACCTTGGTAATGAAATCATATTAGATCTACTAGTTGTTTTCGTAATCTTGTTAGTAGTGTGTGGAGTTGATTGGTTGGTTTCCTTTCTCATTCTACTAATATTCTAAAGGAAACGATAGAATGTTTAGGTGGTTTTAGTTAATCTACTTATTAGTTACTGTTGGGTTTTGATTTTGAATGCAATTTGATCAGATTAACCATAGAATAGCCTAAAGGAAAAATACGCGGTTCAATGTTTATTCCAGTCATTCATGAAGGCGGGGCAACAATCACCCAATAATGTAATAAAGATTTTAATAAAACGGCTATGTTATGAGAAGTCATATATTCATAAGTATAGAAGAAGATGTTAAGGCGTAGAATAGTGTAAAACTTAGAAGGCCTAGCATAAAGAAATATCGTAATATAATTATCATTGTTTTAACATAGTTACAATGCAACCAGAATCAAGTGTTCATTCATTGCTAAAATAATTTATTTCTTACATTATTAGATTGTAAATCATGTCTTGTTATGTCATAGACATGGCCTTAATTATGCAAGTATTTACCAGGCTTCTATTGTCTCGATAAGGTTAAATGTGACATCAGTGCGTAAGCGCCACTCAAGTATTCTGATATCTCAGTAATACCAATTTGAAGCGTAAATGTAATATACATAATACACGACACTCTAATGCCTGTTATATTGAGTATATAAACAAGTCCTTATTTAAATTATAATAATGATGGGTTGATTGATGTATTCTTTAAAATCGTGCAGATAGAATCGCGGCTAACATATACTTAAACAAATATTTAAATTTAACTTTTACCTGAGTCGAAATAAAACTTTTGTCGGATTTTATCGCGGTTTTTTTATTTTAATTTTCTTACGATATGTCGAAGAATTTAAACAATGTTTTGTGTATATTTTTGCAATATTTAAATTTGTATAATTGTAAAATGTAGGTAGATATTGTAAAATTAAATTCTCGAACGACCTACGCTTCAGTCCACCTCGTGACCATGAAGGCTGCAATGTCTTCGAAACACCGGGAGAAAATTATAATATAAAAAACTGCGACAAAATCCGAAAAATAGTTTTATGTTGATGTCTCACATTTGCGTAAACATAAGAAGTCATTTCGCTGCAGTGACTTAATTAAAACGGTAACACAGCACACAATGACAGAGCATACGAGCATCGCCACTAATCGACAAAGACAGAGAAGGTTAAGCAGACGCGTGATCATAGACAATATGACTGACCACGGTGCCAACACCGAAACCACGACTACTCTGTTAAGAATGCTCAACTAAGAATAATAACTTAAATAGTAGCGAAATTATTTTAGTTAAGACGGAGCATCTATATTTTAAACTACAATGTAGCTAAAGCCGATCCTCCACCACCAACTAAACTAAGTAAGTTTAGCTTAGCTCGCATAGTTGAGCCAGTTTTTCATACATGTGCGTCCACCGCAAACTATGCCACATGTATAAAAAACTGGCTCAACTATGCGAGCTAAGCTAAACTAACTTAGTACAGTTGGCGGTGAATGATCGGCTTAAGGGTTTCCTTACTAAAAGAACTCTATACGACCTATAACTCATTGTATGTCTGTGCACTACGGCTTTCTATTACCTAAACACAATATTGCCTAACCCCCATTCCATATCTTACTACCTATTAAAATCTGTCAATACCCTTTTCACTGTAGATTTTGCTGTGGAGAATATCTATATGGAAAGTTTGCTAATACCTCCATCAACATGCCTTAGCCCCGACTTTAGAGCACTTGAAAAATATTCGCAAGTCAACAGGTTCCTAAACGAAAATTCTGTTATAGATTTCGCAACGTTGAAACTTGTATGAGATACGTTTACGGGAATTTAGAGAGGATTTTGTATAGCGGACATATTGTAACAATCTGTGTATAAATAATGATGCAAAACTAAATTTTGATTTACGTTGAACTATAACAATACATATATCGTAATATGATTGATCCCTTTATATCTTGTTTGTTGGTAAGGCCTTGAACCACTTAAGAAAAAACCAACATACTGTGCACCTATATAATGGACAAAGTAGGTAGAGGTTGCAATCAGGGCACTCACGTTTCGAAATGTCGCTGGCTCGCTGTTACAAGGTACAATATTAATTTTTAGTTATGTTGCAAAAAAGAGATTAAAAATTTTCATGTTGGTTAAAATTAGAAAACTAATTCATGGTTCCTTCATTATCTTTGGGATTATATGAAATTTTCTATAAAAGGATTTAGGATCAAATGATATATAATTAAATTTGCTCATGAAATATAACATAGAACCTTGTTATAGTGAACCAGCGATTTGTTCCGTTCATAATGTGATAGGAAGCATGTATATCGCCACATCGGGAACAAAATCCAGACTGATACTGAACTTCTTTTTATGAAGTTATGCAGTAATCCCAAATCTAATTTAGCCTGTATAGACCTATACATTAGGTGTACGTATTAACCGCAGTCTACGAAGAGTAATATGAGTGGGTGGGTCCACATTATCGCAGACAGCTTCGTTAGCTGTGAAAATATTAGATGTATTAGTGAGAGCGTTAATGGCTGTATATCGTATTACCGATAGGAGGACTCGTAGAAAATCGCAGTTGAATGACCGATGTCTGTAGATTTTTATGTAACAATTTTTTGTTAAATATGTGTATCAATAAGGTACCGGACTCATTTTTGTTCTTAACAATTATCAAATATTTACATAATATAAATTATAACACCAAAGAAATTATTAAAATCCAGTGAAAAATCAACAAGTTATAAGCATTTGAATTTCGGTGGAAGGGGTAATTAACAAGAAACAGAAAAGAGACAAAATATCCACATGTGACGTCATCGGGAATTACGACGCGTGCGAAAGAAAGAGATGAAGCGATATCCCCACATTGCGCCCACTTCTGCACATTACAATATTTTAAATATGAATTACTTGCTCATTTTTTAACCAATTTTTATGCTGTTTTCGCAGAAGTGCTTCTTTTTCGTATTTAAAGCCATTACATATAGAATAATGTACGAAATCAAGCATAGGCCGGTCCCCTATTATGAGATACCCGGAATTTCTCTATAAGAATTTTGAACGTTTTTTTTAAAGCATAGTAAACTGATCCCACTGCATCTGATGGTAAGTAGATTGGGGTCTAATAGAATATTTTTTTATAGTACAGAGTTGTTAGTTTTTCTTGCTAATTTATATAAATGACTAATATCTTTATTGGTTATTTTAAAATAGGAACAAATATGCAAAATTTTATTAACAAGATTTCATTGAAACCTACGCAATCTTGGTAGCGTAGTTTGCTGTGTGATCATAGTATGACTAACAAAGTGGCCCCAAACACATCTGATTTTAAAAAATCATATTAACATACTAGAACATTTTGTATAAGGTAAATAGTTTGGACGTCATTGAGAAAACCGACACTTAAAATATTTTGGTTATATTTGGGGGCGTAAGCTTTCCTTAAAGCGTTATGTCGTTATGAATGAATCAGTAAGGCTCGTGGATATCTGTGATTCAAGATGGATTATGAATCACATATTTTTCAAAAGACATTTCAATATCTACTTTATGATATAGAGGTGGTACACACACATGTGTGTGTGATATCACACATTTATCCCCACAGAAGTGTGCAGAGGCGCAACCAGGGCACCCATTTTTCGTCAAGTGCGTTCCGTCCCATGATATGATAGGGGGCGAGCCTATCGCCATATCAGGCACAAATTCCGGATTCCGGGCTGATACTGATCAGAAAAACCCAAATATCACTTTGCCCGACCCAGGATTCGAACCCAGGACCTCAGAGCGGTAGGTTAGGGACTCGGCCCGGCGGTCGCCTGAAGGTCGACATCAAATCCGGGTGGCGCAATGCCGGGTCGTAAGGCACGGTGACCCCAACATAACCGCTCAGTCGCCCCCCACGAAGGCTGAGCGGTATTCATAAGACACTTTCTCCGCGAAAACAAAAAAAATAAGGACTTCAGAGCGGTCCCGTACCGTGTATGCAGTACAACTACACCACCGAAGCAGTTATAAGCATAAGGGATGGACGTACTACATAAAGTCTAAACTCTGTGAAGGAGATTACTATTCAAGTTGTATTTAAGGACATATATTTATGTTATGTGTTTTTGAAGTGGTCGATAAACACGAGTTCTATTTACTCTTGCATAAAATATAAGTCTATTTTATGAATAATAACTTGTAGAGGGGTTAGTAGTTGTTCGAATACTGTTGTTATATGTCTTGTTTCGATGTCTTTATGCATTACATGACACATTAATTATGAGAATACCAGTCTTGCATTATTGTATATATATCTTGTTCCACTATTAGCGAAGGCCCTCCAAAAGGTTAAGGTTTTATTCTACTACGCTGGCTCATTGCGATTTGCTAAGAAGGTCCTATTCCAATATGTTGGCCTAGTGAAAAAAAGTAAAATTACACGGTGTGAACTACTCTTCATGTTTTCTGTACAATGTGCTGCCTTGGCTCAGAGGCCTGATGGGGCCTACCTTATACAAAATGTATGGAAATCGTGCGCATTTTTACCTTTTACATGTTCCAGCGCGGCCTACCTCAATTGGGCTTGAATGTAAAGTTAAACCAGCAAGCATATCTTCATTATTAATGCAGGTCTCTTGTTCACTTGTTGCTTTTTAAATCCGCATTTAAGTATATACTAAAAATATTCCAAAATATTTGCAAATATTTTTGTATTGTTCTAAACAAATTATATTTTCTGCCATATATATTTACAATTATGTACAATGCGTTGTAATTGGTGTTCAATTTCTGATATCAAAGATATTTAGAAATGAAAAATATAATTAAAACGCAAATATATAATAGATTTGAACTTAATTAAATCATGATATAGTAGTTATAGCGATTTTATGATTTGTATCGAAATTAAATTAATAAAATTAATTGAATATATTTGTCTTTTAATATAATCCTTATGAAAACCGATGCTCAAGTAATAAACTAACTAGATGTATATTGAAACAACCTAAAAGGTATTTGGCATTAGATATAAAATACAAAATGTTCAAATTATTGCCGTACCTTCATCATTGACGTGGCACATTTCGAACATTAATTTATCATTCCTTGTTCTTTCTAATTTCCCTTCGTTTATCTTTACAAAAAGATGAAAATAACGAGTTATTTTGTTCCGTTTTTACCATTTATTTGTTGACTATCAGTGTCGTTCTAAATTCTATAGGAATTATTGTTTCGATTTGAATGTTTTTATGTTTATTATTATTTATCGAACTGTGATTTTTTTTCTATTTATATACATTTTCTAATACTTATTTTTTTACATAAAATAAGAATATTTATTTATTTTATTTAGGTAAGAGGTACATTTGTATGTATAAGGTTGACTCTCAAACTAGGCGTGTCTATATCTTGAGAGTGTGAAATACGTCGAATATTAATCTTTGTTGCCATAAATATAATATTATTAATAATTATAATTTATTTTTAAATTAAATAGGAATATACAATCAAATACAAATCTCCGTTTTGCAATATGCTTCAAAATATGTCGCGCCGTGTCATTATGGAAAACAGAAGTGGAGTACATGATAATATTGTAGGGAGATATTAAATTTATTAAATAAAACGCTCGTACACCATTGCAGATAATATATTGAATAGAAATATAATGCAAATACAAACATTTTCGATTTCTAATTTCCATTTCACAATCATTTTTAATTATTTAAATTAGTTTTTAAGCCGGCTAGAACTCTATAAATATAGAGCGCTGCCTTAAAATAACTAACTCATTCCTTTTAATATGTACGTATAATATATTGAACGTTAAACTCAAGAGTGTTTCAAATACTCTATAATATAATAACAATATAGGATTTATCCTGCATTATTTTGTCTTTAACTGAATCGAGAGGTCGCGGCTTCTAACTAACTAGGGAGTAAATAGGTATATGTGTTGGTAGTTTGGTTCGGATGTAGAACCGAAGTCTCTAGTCTTTCCTTGTAGCCATGACCCAACCATACCTTGTGAGACAAGACTATATGTGACTGTTGTCTATAATCTATTTAATTACAGAACTTAATGAATTCTTATGAAGCAAAAAGTAGATAGGCAACGAACATAGGAAGATGTTAATTAAATTAATCTTGATGTTTTGTACTTATAATACATTTGATTGATAGGAGGTTGTTCATGTTAATTCACAGTGTGGGAACTTATTATCATGAGTGACTTTTTGTTTCATCTCATTATGAGCATAGAGAATTTGTATCCGGTTTTTTCTGAAGTTTTCGTATTGTTCCTGCGTTTAAGGTTATTTTGCTGTTTTATTTATATGCCAAAAATATTCAGAACATGCAAGGACGATAAATTAAAAGTAACGAAGTAAATTATGAGTATTTACTGCCGTGTGAATATTGAAATTATTTTTCGAAATCTATAAAAAATATTTAAAAATTTTAAGCTATGAGGAAAAATGGTCATGCAACAGTTAATCAGTACTATACAGCAAAAAAATGGTCATGCAACTAAATATCAGTTAATCCATTCTATACTATTCTATGGGGATTTCAAAACTTATTTGTAAGATAAAGTACTTATTAGAAGATACGATCAAGCGTATTCACGTCTGAACCAATTTAGTTGAGATGATCACGAATTTCGTAGTCACGTCATTGGGACATCGATTACGTGGAGTCGTGACTATGCCGTGAGAAACGCGTAATTACAGCTCTGTCTCTGAACAAATATACCGCAATCATCTCTCTTGACAAATAATTACATTAAACCTTTTTGAGAAATGTTGGATTAATGATTTCTTATGTTTACGCGAATGTTAGACATTGTAATGAAACTATTTTTCGGATTTTTTTTTATATTATAATTTTTTTCCCGACGTCTCGACGACCTTGCAGCTTTCATGGTCACGGGGCGGACTGAGTTGTGGATCGTTCGAATAGTCAAAGTTACAATATCTATATACATTTTACATTGTTTTTTATTTTAAGCTGAAGACGGTCCTATCTACGCTAAATAAGGTTATAGTTTCTTAAATTCCGGCAGCCGGTCTTTTCTCTCCTTTGGTCTTTTTGAAAAAAATATTTTATAAAAAACATAAAATCCGAAAAATTTATTTAAATGTTAGATTATTTATTTAATTGTAAGTGTTAGAGACATTACTGTTGCAAATAATGTTAATATACCAATACTAGAATGAATTATCTCGTCTAAGATATAGTTTTGCTATGATAAAGTGACAAAAAAACGAATAATAAAATATAAATGATATGACTGCACAATCTGCCCTTTTTTGAATCTAGACTGTAGCGGCGTAATCGATTGTACCGCCACATAGACAATAGGTACACAAATACATACAGTGCGACAAAGCATTGTAATCGATAAAAACACACTCATACATTTTATGTGAACGTCCATACATTAGACGCCGGTGTCACAGAGTCACTTTGTTCGTATAAAATGACATATTATGACGTCAACCAAGTCAAAACTGACAGCTTGCGGTGCCGCCTTTGTCTAGACACCAGATGTGGGTAGATAGAAAAAACTAAAATTACATTGATTTTGCTGCATAATATATTTCAATCATACTTTTAAATCATTAGATCTTAAGTAATATGGGCCGAAATTATTTATATACAATGATAATACATAATATATGGTATATGTTTCACAGTTCTATATTTTGAAGTTTGAAAAATTTTAAAGCTCCAACGCATTCCGTGTAACTTTGGAAACAATTGAAGTGAAGAAAAAACAATATTTTTGTGGCAATTAAATGTATAAGTTTGTAATGGTTCTAAAAATAGCCAATCTTTATGTGGGACTCATAGAAAGTCGTAAAAAAGAAGAGTTTTATGGGCAATGAATCGGCTTTCTTTATCAGGGTTTTATTGTCCGCGGTAGCGGTTGTATAGAAATTGTGGTCAACATGAGAAAAGTTTCTACACGCTGCCATTGTCATGTCAAGTTTTCTCCTCAGAAATCTTTTCAAAATGTTTTTTTTGCTAATTGGTGACCAATTGTAATAAATTTAGTAGGGGTTACGTTATAAAAACTTTCAAATCATGATATATTACTTATTTTATCATATTATCCATTTATTTTTGATGTTATAGACAAATTCCGTTATTCGTCAAAGTCAAATGTATAATATATCTTAATGGTTACAGTTAATAAAATTAATAAGTCCACAATTTCTCGCATACTAACAAAGCAGTTTCCAGGTGACGTTTCCTGTTCTAATAAACAGAGGCAGGAAATTCTGATTGTGACAACATATAAGAAATTGTTATTAAATCTCATTCTAAACCTTTCTAGAAACTATTTGAACCATTATTATCTATTATAGACAGTATAGTTTCAAGTGGATTAAGTCTTACAAAAAATATAGAGAGTATTCAATACTAATACTATAAAAATAAAACAACGTACATAAAAACGTACGTAAATCCTGGAGTCGATATAAGAATCGGAGATCCGACGTCCTCTACCCACTTCTAAAAATATACTTTGTAATGTTATATTTGAAATCTCAGTTTGCTCTAAGAATTTTGCTTGCAGCTTTAGAATATACGACCATGTTCCCAAGAATGTTAGACGCGTGGAACGCCCACTAATCTCTTGTGGTGGCGTTTGCTGATATTATGTACTAAAATTTTATGCGAGTGATATTTTAGAAGACATTATTGAATATTTTATTATTATTTGACAGTAGCTATTAGTTTATTTTACATTGTTATTGGTTCTAGTCTTGAACTATTCTATCTTACTAATATATAAATGTGGGATTTGTTCCAAAATAAAATTTCGCTTTTTAAATTAATTGCATTTCTTTATATATTTTTTCTCCTTTACGTCTTCAGTTTTCCAACATTCATCTGTCATTCACGCTTGTCTTCTTTTTTCTCGCTCACACACTTTACATTTCATTCCATGCATCACACTAACATTCCATTCCCACATTCGGCCGTCCTGACATCATGACTGTCCTCAGGCATACTTACAAATTATAACTAAGAAATAAATTATAATACAAATTAAATAAAACATCAACATCTTCACTATTACTTCGGACATAAACTTCAAATTCAAGAAACTATACTAATTATAATATTTAACAAAAAGTAAATACCTAACTTAAACTTTTTGTGAAATCACTGAACTAATAAACGCTTAACACTTAATAATATAACAAAATTGAAACAAATAAAACTAATATCAAACCTCTCATCTATCCATCTTATTGCTGAAATTACATGTTCTACTACTTGCAAAACTCTCACGTCTCTCACTAAAAATCAGATGGCCACGCTTTCATGAAATCAACTGAAGTGGAAGTTATATTTGGGCCTTCAGCATTTGGATCAGCTTTTTCCACGTCATACCTATCGTTTCCTTTTACTTTAATGATTCGGTAAGGACCTAGAAACTTCGGTTTTAATTTCATGCATATTCCATACTGCGTGCGTTTAATTGCGACTAAATCATTAAGACAATATTTATGACTCTGCTTTCTTCCTTTATTAAAGTTTTTAGAATTCTCTTCTTGTACCTTCAAAATTTGCTGCTTAGCTTTATTTCTAAGTTCTTCTCTTTGGGATATAAAATCATCTACTTTTTCTTCTTGTATAAGATCATAAATTTCTTTATCACTATTATTCATTTTTACTCCGACTAGGAGTTCAAATGGCGTAGTATTGATACTTCGGTGATAGGTACTGTTCAAAGCACGCTGTACAGCACTAACATGCCGGTACCACAGAGTTGGAGTTTGAATGCAAAGTTTGGTAAGTACAGAAATTATCGTTCTGTGTACGCGCTCGACCTGGCCATTCGCACGTGGCACTCCAGTAGTGATCTTGACATGTGCAATACCTTGCCTTTGACAGTAATCACCAAAATCATTACTTGTAAAAGCTGTACCTTTATCTGTAATAAATCTGGTTGGGTTCCCAAACACTTGCTGGTGAATTTTGTAATATTCCCTTCAACTAGCTGGAACATCGTGCTGGATTCGTATCTTGGTTCAGACATGGTGCCTTCTAAAGTGACACGCGGTATTGTGCAGATTGGGCCCGTTTTGTGATCGTCGTCTTCTGTTTCTTAGTTTACGTCTTCTGGTTTTTCTTCGGTTACGTCTTCTGTTTTCGTCGTTTGCCCTTTTAATTTTTAGAACGATCCCGGACGAGCCACCAAAATTGTGGGATTTGTTCCAAAATAAAATTTCGCTTTTTAAATTAATTGCATTTCTTTATATATTTTTTCTCCTTTACGTCTTCAGTTTTCCAACATTCATCTGTCATTCACGCTTGTCTTCTTTTTTCTCGCTCACACACTTTACATTTCATTCCATGCATCACACTAACATTCCATTCCCACATAAATGCGACAATATGAAAAGATGTTTGGATAGTGGCTGTTAGAAGTAAACGCAGAAACAATTTCGATGGTTTGACGCATATCATGCGACGATGCCTAGTTGAATAAAAATTTTACGCCGAACCAATTTATTATTAAAATTTCACCATGATATTGATAATACGTAAACTATGAGACATGAACTTGATATTGTCAGTTGTCAAGTAAATAACACGTTAAACTTAATGGGAAGCAAGAAAAATTGGTTAATTATAGTGATAGTAATAATTCAATTTTTTAAATACACAACTACAAATAAAACATAATAATATATAACAAATGAATCTGGCACACTAAATTAGACTATGGTCTCGACCCCGAACACAGTTACCACCCAAGCGTGTAGCACTACGGCTATTGAACAAGTGGTCACTTAGAATTCTCGTTTGCATATTACTGCCACCGCACAATATACGGAGAGATGGGTTTGCACCCATAATATTTTAACAAACCTTTATTCAATCAAAACTTATGTCATTTCGCAATTTTCTAATAGATGTTCTAATAATTTACCACGTATTCGTAAAACATTAGTTGAGTTGATTTCCGAAAAAAAAGTTTTTGCCACTGAAAAACACATCTGAATTGTATGATAGAAAATTGTGCTTGATAGAGCGATTGACTCAAACCTGTCACATGAAACAAAAAATATCCAGTGCAGTGGTTGTATCTCTAATTCAGGAATAACGGCATGAGCTTATGTACATTTTATTTTTAAATCACGTTGAAACCACTACATTCTATCGGAATAAAACAATGTAACAGACCATAACCTATAATTTTGATGATTGTGTATAAGTACTGATAAAAACAAGGTTAACAATTGTTTGAAATCGCGGCCTGAATTGCGAATGCATTCAACGATGGTGGTATTGGATAATTTTGTTGCCAAAGTTATGCACTCAGAATTTATATAAAGGGTACGATATTTGTATTCCATTCTACAAACTTCTTAAGAACTTGATGTTTCTTTTATATTTGACATGCGTGCTAATTTATTGCTGTTCAAACATATTAAAGGTATGTACTGTAGGATTTGGAAACTATAACGATGTTGGATATCCATTTTTCTGTGACATTAAATGCACGTACCCATAATTTTCGTAAAAATATAGCAGAATAATTTATATAATAGACAATTTATTCATTTGATTTTGCAAAATTATTTGTATTAAAAAGTACCCATAATACGCTTGAACTTTATATTTTATTCCAACCTTAACCTTTTTGTTATGATCAATACTTATCTTTCAATTATTATTAATAAACTTGACTAATATAACGTCTGATATCTAAATTAGCAACGCTTGTTACTTGACGCCATGCATAATTTGTTTTGTTTTTTATTTATCATTATGTTCAATAATTCTTGACGTGTCGACTTCTTCATTTTTAAAGTTGTCATCCATAAATCACATTTATTATTACAATAATGTTCATTATAACAGGTGCCATAAAAGGAACTGCAATTCGGAATGCCGCAAAGATTGATGATTGTGCATGATGGAGCGTTTTATTCCCATTTTACGACAAGAAATTATAAAGAAATGTGTGAAATATCACGGGTGGGAACGCTTTGTATACCATACGGTATTCGCTAAAGTAAGTACTGAAATGGCAGTCGATACTCCACATATAGATGCCGTCGAACCGATATCGTTGGGGTAAACGATGGCCACAGCCATCGGCTACAGTTATGTAGGGACGATGCTCGTTTAGTATTCTCCCGTCTGTATCGGAATGTGTTGATAAATAGTTTCACTCAACCTAGTATTCACTACTATATTGATAGTGACAGCCTTACGGTAATCGAAATACAGTTTCCTAGCGCTTTTTAATGTGGATTTTCAGCATCCCACGTCCCCATTTCCATAATAATCTGTTATCAAGATGTTCGTATAAATCATCTGCGACGTGTGATCATCATTCATATCTAACTGTAACTTACGGTACGGTACAAGGCCCAATAGATTAGTACAATAATATTCATATCAGCGAACGTGCCAACACAGGTGTGAGGAACGGTTCAATATTGTGCGGTAAGCGAATAAAGACCTAACTGACTATAAAGTTTTACAGCTTGTCCGCAATTTGCAAACGCTAATATCTGATGTGTTTTCAATAGCTAAATGCCGTTGCTATTTGTTTGAAACATTTGTTGGTGTTGGGTATGTATACTTACTTATTAAATATTTTTAGATATAGAAACTGTTATTGAAATATTTGTTATCAGTTGTTATACGTTTGATATTTATGTGTAAATTATTTTTAGACATATGAAAACTATATAGGTCTATTCTATTCTTTCATATAAATTTTAATATTCGGCCGTTATTCGGATGTAATATCAGCATTTTGTGATTCAAATTTTGTTCCAATCTCGCCAAAGGGCAAAAATCGTGATTGGGCTAAGTCGGTGACGGTTCCGTCCTCTAGTATGCAAATTAATGGTAATTGAATTCCTAATTTCTGCGAAGTATTTCATAATATTTACCTTGGCGGCAGCGAGCTACGGATTTTTAGTAGATTAACAAGATTATGTTTGCTTCGTTTGATAACTTCCATTGCAAAGGTTTTTTGTTTTAGGATAAAATATCAAACACGCACTCTTCGTGGAAGTATGCAATAATAACACTTCAAAACATAATCTTAAACAGGATTTTTATTTTCATATAAAACCAATTACCTAAATTTTTGTGACAAAATTACTCATTCGCCATATTAAGGGATAATATTCCCGAAACAATATTAAATGTCATTTTGGTTCGTTACAGGAAAATTTATTTGCATTGGAGAAGTGCTCTTCTTTACGTCTTGGTTTTATGGCGTTCGTGAAAGGTGCGCTTGATTTTCACTGTAATCGCCAACATTCTGAGAAGGCTGGTAATGGCAGTCTAATAGCAAATTGTATTAAATTTTCGAATATTATTAGGATAAATAACCGCTATGTTTATAAGTTCCTTCTGTTTTTACGTTAGTAGTAAAAGCTTATTAAATAGATTCTTATATTACATTTATGAAACAATATCTATTAGTTACAGAAATGCAATTAAAAATAAAACGTATTAAACGTAGCGATACAAAAGGCCAATAAAAGACACAAGTAATTTAAATCAAATAAAAAAATAATTTCCAATTTGTGCAAAAAGTAATAAATCAAAAGTTCCTGTGGTCGTGACGTATCTGTCAATACTGCGAGAGGTCGATTCCGAAACCAATTACGGGGCAAATAAGATGGTATTTCTTTCCCCTGTGCCCATACAATATCCATCCTGTGGTTCTCTCATATATACACATACCTATCCTATATGTACCCTATTCATATATATCTTTGAAATATTGTAAATGCGATAGTTTGTGAAGATGATTGCAATTTTATTAGTAAACGCGGTAGAATGCTTTTGGATGGAACATTTATAGAACAATTCTTGAATTAACATATAGATGTTTTTATCCCTGAAAATTTGAGGGTAGCAGTGTTATAATACAAAGGTTTGTCCCGCTAAAAATAATATACATAAGTTACATATAGGTTATAGTACGTTATATATTTGTTATGTTTCTGTGTAGGTTTGTTAAGTCATAAAATTAGAATATGTTAATAGTGCATTTTGAATAGCCATTGTTTGATAATTATTAAATTACTGTATTTATGCGTAAATACTGGTGTCTGTTATTATGTATAATACATATTATGGAATTTTTTCATACATGTATACCTGCTTGAATATCATTTATGAAAAAAATATAAAAACACGAATTGAGTGCCTTCTTTCTTGGGAGTCGGTTAAAAATGTATGCCTTTTCTGTCTTAGCATTTACAAAAATAGGTGTGATATCTAAGTTATAATACAATTAATATATTACTTATATTTATGATTATTATAATATTATATGACATCTCAATGTTCAACTGGAATCATTGAGTACCTGCATTTGATTTACACGTCGGGCATTTAAAAAAAAAGGATATTTTTTGGTCATAATCGTTTGTATATAAGAAGATAATACATGTTCTTTATATCACGGCATACGTTAGTTGCATATGTCTACCCCATTTGCAATCTATGTGATGATATTCCTCCTTAGGAATTTTCGAAAATCAGATTTAAAATATCAAAGACAGAAAATGCCCTTAAAGACTAACCGTATTTATTTAAATGCTCTCGTTTATTTATTCCCTAAAAGATATTATGTTTCCTTGTTACGTCTGGGGGACATATGAAGCGAATTCTTATGGGCATAAGATAAAATATTGTGGCAAAACAAGGATGATAGGAATGAGCTGAAAATAACAAGAAACGTGATGGCACGAATTGTCTTGCCGTTTCGTTTTATATAGCTTTTGTATTGATGAGTACTTATCTTTGATTTGTGACGCGAAGGCTTCGTTTGGTAGGTTTTTAAAGTTTTTATGTTTACAATTAATGAAACGTGTAATGTTTGATATAATTCATAGATATTATGATTTAATTGACTGACCTAATCAAAATCTGATTTACAATAATTGAAAGGACTTGGCTCCTTCGTCTACGTTATATTATATCAAATACGACTTGGTAGTCTTTTTACCTTTGTAACTACTTATGAAAATAATAGAAAAATCACTGTTAGAACCTCAAAGACATAAATAAAATAACAATGTCTTGTTTTACAAGACCTCCATTGTTTTATAATTCCATGTTCAATGCCTATTCTGCTTGCATAAAGGAATACCGTTCAGTTGCAAGAGGTTCTAGGAATTTTATTAGTGGCCTTTTCAATAAGCTCTCTATTGGAATTAAGGAAATCAATGTGATTTTGTTTTAGCGCAGGCAATATCGTAGAGGCTAGTGGCTGCGGTTTTCCCATTTCCTCCATTATTCTTTGTAGAGTATTTTGATTAAACAAAGCATTTAAACGGAGTGGAAGCAAGAGAATGAATTTATTTGTGTTTGTTTCGATGCAAAGATCATTTTATTAGTTGTTAAAGAGCTTAGTCGTGGGAATGCGTATTTTGCTTGACGAAATATAATTAGTAAGTGAACATCGGGATTAATATTTGAAATTTTATTTTCATGATATAAATTTTGAATATTTATACATATTTCTTGAATTTAGAGTGACTATTAACATAAAAAGCAGATAAAGATAATTCCAGCAAGCATAAAAGGCTTTGGTGCAGTAAAGACTTTTATGCACGTAGATAAGGACAATGAAGCCATTTTGAATGACAGTAGAGATGAATTATTTGCAGATCATTCGTTGCATGCATAATGAAACATTTCAAATGAGGTTGGTAGTTAGCATATATTAATCGACGGGTGTTGCCCGATGTAATCTCTATTCAATGTAACAATCGAAATTATTCAATAACCAGCCCACCCTATTTGTAACTAAATGCATTTACACTATTCTGCAAATAGAAGCCTCAATCCGCTTACCAGTCCATAACATAGAAATCAATATTTAGTACATGCAAACATTGTTTAAATCGTTAGTAATAATGATTTAAAATTAATGTTCTATTTGGAGACAAAGTTCTTTATAAGTGGAAAATTAAAAAATCCTTCACGCAGCTAAACCACGTATGGAACGTATTTTTATATCGAAAATTTTAGAATAATTTACAGTTAATAATGACTTACACCTTGTTAGTTCTTTAATGATTTGTATTTATTCATTTATTGAAGGTTTGATAAAACATAATAATTAACGTCTATGTTTATATGGATGAACATTAGTTATGGAACAATATGGTAGTCATACAGGTTGTTGCTTACATGTAATTAAATCCGTAGCTGTGTAATAAAAAGGTAGATACAAAAATTAACTATAATGATCGAATATATTTTAAAATTTAAATTCAGAGCATATAACTTCCCCGACCTTCAGTTACTTATAGGAACAATGCTTGTTCAAAATCTAGATTAAACATTGTCACGTCACGCTGTAGACGGAATTATAAATGACGTGCTTGCAAAATGCAAATACATGAGGCGAAAAAATAATGCCTTCGACAATTCTCCAAGGTCTCATCCAATGTTGCATGCATTGTTTACGTATAGTGATAGTTGTTTTAAGTTTAGAAGAGTATACTTACAGATAATTTTAAAGATTTTACTAATGTTTGTTTTGTTGAAGCAATTAAGACCGCCATTTGTACTTCCTGTTATTACACCATCTCTGTTCTATCTTTATTATTCTTTACAGTTATGATGTACAATAAAGCCACCATAGTAGCCCAAGTAAATGTTACTTTCCGGGTTCAACCTGTATATGTCCGGTTTAAAATATATCAGCATAATTGTGCCGACTGGCGAAGCGTAATCATCTCTCGTCAGCCATCATACCTATACCATCCTACTAACATCCTTTTTTTTTTGTTTTCGAGAAATCCTACCTACACCCTACTCCACTTATCATCAGGTGCACTAGGGTCTTAGGGCCACAAAATTAAAGTTGGAGCACAATAACAATAAGTCTACTCTAAAAATAGCAGACTTAATTAAAAAGATCCTATCTCATTCAGCCTTTATATTTCACGACAGCTCAACTGATATTGATAAATTAATTCAACTTTTATTACAATAGCATGCACTTGTTGATATCTCAGATAAGTAGATTAATGTTTATGTAATTTAATTTACACTACGTTTTGCCTACTACTTGGGCTAAGTGGAAATAAAAATGTTGTTTTATAGTTAATGTTGGGATTTATATCATTAAATAATATAAGCCCTATATTGTCCTGGTAGATAGGACACGGGCCTTTTCTAGCACTAGAAGGTTTCAGGCCGTAGTTCACCACACAGGCCTAGTGCAGGGTGGTCTAATCTTTCTTTATCTTGTATTGATTAAAATATAAAATGACAGAACATTATTACTAAAAAAAATTGTGTAAATATTTGTGAATTACAATAGTTTCACGCGGCCGATTTTAGCGCACCAACTGACTTCACTTGCTCAGAAATTTTCTTTGAACGTATCAAAATATACTAATACAACGATTAATACATATTAATAGGTTTTTATTAACATACAATTCATGTATAAATCATTGCAACTGCAATAAAAGCGTACATTTTGAATGCCGGTCGTGATATATTTCTGTTGAGATATTCGTGGAATTTAAAACGACTGATGATGAATCTTAACTGCCGCTTTATATTAACCAAAGTGTAAAATATCTAGTATGTTAAAGATCTATTAATTATTGGGTGGGGCTCTATGCGCGTGAAACAACTTTTGGAATGTTCCCACTGTTCTTTTTTCATGACAATAAATAGCCTATCATTCATCATCCTCAGTCATAGGAAGTCCACAGCTGGATATAGGCCTTCCCTAAGGATTTCCAGACCGACATTAGAAGCGGATTGCATTCAGTGAGTTCCTGTTGCCTCTCAGGTCGTCTGTCCAATGTTAATGAATGATTCAGAATGCTGTCTATCCGTATGCAAAATGTTATCCAAATTTTTTAAATGATGTGTTTTCTTTCAACAAACACACATTATAACAATAACTGTTATAGTATCTATGTTTATAATATACTATTCTTTAGCTCAAATACATTTCATTAATATTTCTAATAGCATTGATGCTTTTGTACATATTAATATTTATATTTTAAAACACAATGAACGTATAGCCATTTAGTTCAATGGTATCATCTCGAAAAGCCATTATGGTAAGGATAAACGCTAGTATTGCTCACAATTGGCTTCGTACAATTCAAGAGCTTGACTCAAGGGTAGGGTGACCATTTATAAATGAAGAAATGTGTCTAGGGTGTCTAAAATGCCTGATTTTCCAGAAAAATCCTTGTCAAAAGTAATCAGCTGTAATTAATAAGCAAAAAATAATATTTATAATGATGATAAGTATTTAATGAGTAAATGCATTTTTATGTAAGATAAAGATTATTTTTCTGAAGACTATTTAAAAATTACTGTTTCAGATCAATGCCAGCTGCACGTCTATCCAAACCTTAAAATACCTATCAGAAGTGGCAAATGCCTGTTTTATGGTAACCCTACTTGAGGGCCGTTTGGTTCGAGTGCTCTGTGATACGAGAACAGCTATTTTTAAATGTTACACCGCATCTGCTATGGAATATATCGATTAAGATTCTGATCGAACTCGTAAAATCGACAGCAGAATATTTATTACTTGTTAGTTTTTACGGGTGACCCATACTAATTATTTGGTAACATATTCTTAAAGTATGGGTGGTCTGATACCTTTTTTTTATCCTGAACGAATTAAGTGGAGTATTTGGTGGTACTGTGACAACAATTTCAGTTTAATTATAGCACCTACATTAGAAAATAGGAAAATTAACCGAAATGTCCTGGAACTGTTGATGTAGGCAGTGATATCATTTACCATCAACAATATAGTCAACTTTTGTCGGTCTACCTACATAAATCCGTTATAGATTATATCAGTTTTTTTGCCATGCTTTGTTTCAAAACACGCAATATTTGTATCGGTGATAATTTTTTTATGAAGGACAATAGAAGACAATATTGTAATCATAAATTGATATATAGGTGATAAAAATCAATTTCTAAATAAAGCTTTAAACTACGATCACACACATCCATTTGTCGAGGACAATTTTAGCGCGAATATAAATTCGTGTCAGTGCATAAAATATGGCGTTGTTTCGACATAAAATGAGAATTCGACGTAAAGCCATCCTCCATTCCATTTAATTAATTCGTTTCAAATATAGAATACGACGTAACGGTTCTCGTAAGCTATCCTACTAATACTATAAATGCGAAAGTTTGTGAGGATGGATGTATGGATGTATGTTCGTTAATCTTTCACGAAAAAACTACTGGACGGATTTGGATGAAACTTTACACATCAGAATAACACAAAGGTTACAATTTATAACAATTTTGTGTAATTTAGTCATAATATAACGATACATATCAAGTCAGTTAGAAAAAAAATATCTTGAAAAACTCCTTCACGCGGGCGAAGCCGCAAGCAAAAGCTTGCTGTTTATAAATAAAATTATGTGTCATCCCTTTTAGTTTTATTAAACATGTAAGTCTCTATGAAAGGTTAGTTGAATATTTTTCATTTCAACAAAATATAAACTCATCTTTTCATCATAAAATAAAATACATAGGAGATAAAAAAATATTTTTATTTGCGGTATTTTTAGTATCATGGACGTGTGAATAAATATCGAACACAAATACAATTCGATCCACCGCATATTTCTGTGCCGAGAATCTGATATCGTTTTATCAAAAACGCTTTGCAAGGGAAACCATTTCGTCTTAAGTTGTTGATATGTTGTAAAAGAAGACGTTCGGTGAACCTAACTTTTTTACGGCCAAGGTCATAAATTCCCTTTTCTTTCGTAGCATCATCAAATAAATATACAAAAATTTTAAAGATATAATCCTCTATAGTTTCAAAGCAACAATGAACAGTGTTTAGTATTTACCCTAAATACAATATTGATGTTTTCATTACTGGTCTCAGACAATCCGATTATCCTGTTGATTGTCATCTAGGATTCCCAATTTAATGGGAACTAGTGTTGCTCCACTCTCATTCATTAGTAGCCGCTGCGACGATGTTACACTTAACAATACATTCGTGAACAGGCGGTTAACAAAGGGATCCTATTTGGTTCAGCTTGTCTGAGGAAGCAATTTCACACGTGTTCTACAAATGTTGGTTAATGCTTGTTTGGTCCAAAGTTTGGATTTTGTTGAACATCTGGTAAATACAAAAATTAATTAGTATTTTTTTATATGTAGTTTGTAAGGCATAGTTTTTTTTTCAGGTCAAGGAAGAATAATAGAGGAAGTAACAAGCAATGTAGAAAGGGGAATAAAGGTCATGCGCTTACAACTGTAAATTTGCACCAAATATTGAAAACAAATTAATGAAATAGGTAGAGCGTAACTTAAATAAGAAAATTCTAAACCCTCAAACTCAATGCTAAAATTAAACAATTGTTTGATGTTATATAAGATTTATTAACGATTTAGTTTTTCGGAATGCAGTTTGCCTCCTCCGCAATGGCGCCATAGATTGTCACACAAGTTTATTATGAGGCAATGATTGCGAAACGTACGTTGTATTCAAACAAACTTTGCATATAAATGTCATTTTAAGTGGGAGTACTATTAAAACCTAGGACAATAAAGCCATTATCATTTCATTATTTTTAGTTCCAATAATTTATCGATCATAAGTTGATATGCTATTGGGGTCTCGCATGTAAGAGAATATACCGCAGTACGACGATGAAATTTTGTAATGGAAAATAATTTTAGAATGAGTATTAGTGAATAAGTATGTTCGGTTTACAAGGGACATGTTTCGAAATCATTCCGATAATAAACTCATTCAGTTATAAAATTAAAGTCCGATTATGAATATTTAAGTTGTACCAACTTCGTTCTAATTTAGGAAACTACCTATTTACCCAGAGAGTTAATAAATGAACCTCCGACACAAGCTACGTCGACATCCAAGGGGACAATTTCAAAAGTGACAATGTAAAGTTTAATTCCATTCTAATTTGAACTTATCCAACAAACTAAACTTAACAATTAATCTAGCCGGTTAGAGCAGCTTAACCAAATTACATTTTCAACCTTTTGGCTATCGAAACAAGATTGGACCATTACCTTATTTAGAATTTTTGTTGCGCGTTCTCTGACATTGTCGGCGAGGTTAACAATTGTTTCGACCATCGGCCTCATTTTAGATAGGCTAGATGTGAATGCGATTTCGTAATTAGCTAAGATCGTGTCATATTGTGTGGATGTAATTAATGGATCAGTTAATAGCTTCACACTAAGGCATATGAGTAATATTAGACTACTTTATATTTGACATTTAGAAGTAAATGTTGATAGTTGCGAAACTAAACTGCAGCGGATGTGGAAGTTTTCAAAATGAACTACAATGAGGCGAGATTTATTGATAAGAGCTCTTGCTTATTGGCGCTTAGTGTAAATATGGAGCAATTTTACGACGTATATATGTATAAAGCGCTTCGAAGACGAAGAATTGTACCACTGGGCTTATTATTATTTCTAATGTAGAGATTCTTTAAATAAATTTGTGTTTTAGATTTACCTTCTTGGACCTGGGAATCAAAGAATCAAAACAACACTTAGCGTTATTTAATACTCCATTTGGTAAAATATATTACATAAATGTGAACATTTAACAAAGATTGTGAAATGGTAAAACAGGCACTTAGAGCTCCAAAAAAGTTGTAACAAAGAATTTTCATACACAAATCTTCCTGGCATTTAGATGTTCGAAGCCGAAACATTATTTATTGACAATATTATTGGATTCCTACATCGGTTGGGATATTTTTGTTCCTAACAACATTCAATTTGAGCCACCATATCTGTATTTTATTTATCTGCATAATCCTTTTCGAGATGCGAGATTTTCCGAATTTCACGAATCCGCAACTGCCAGATTTATTCGCCATGAACGTTGAATATTTGTGGTAATGTTATATTATACAGAGTTATAGCGATATGTTTATCACGATTCACGAATAAGTAGTATCGAATTTATTGCAACGAGAATTCATGTTTCAGGAAAATTTTATTTAAATCTGTAGTATTAAAATGTAGAATTTGTAATTCGAAGAAAATTGTAATGATATATAGCTTTTAAAAAATAGTGCCACCAAAAGTGGAATTTTGTTTTGGATTACTATAATTTTTGTGTGTTAGGTGCGAGGGTCCTCTTGAGTGCGTTGAATCATTTTCTATCACCAAGCAGCAATAGTGTATAAGCACACTTACATTTCCATCTGTGGAACATTATTTATTGACAATATTATTGGATTCCTACATCGGTTGGGATATTTTTGTTCCTAACAACATTCAATTTGAGCCACCATATCTGTATTTTATTTATCTGCATAATCCTTTTCGAGATGCGAGATTTTCCGAATTTCACGAATCCGCAACTGCCAGATTTATTCGCCATGAACGTTGAATATTTGTGGTAATATTATATTATACAGAGTTATAGCGATATGTTTATCACGATTCACGAATAAGTAGTATCGAATTTATTGCAACGAGAATTCATGTTTCAGGAAAATATTATTTAAATCTGTAGTATTAAAATGTAGAATTTGTAATTCGAAGAAAATTGTAATGATATATAGCTTTTAAAAAATAGTGCCACCAAAAGTGGAATTTTGTTTTGGATTACTATAATTTTTGTGTGTTAGGTGCGAGGGTCCTCTTGAGTGCGTTGAATCATTTTCTATCACCAAGCAGCAATAGTGTATAAGCACACTTATATTTCCATCTGTGGTCAATGTAAGCGTTGCCCATTATGAGATATAGAATCTAAGAGGTCAAAACGAGGAGCGTGGTACGTTTTCTTGCAGAGCTTATTCATAAATCTAGATTTTGTTGCCCCTGATTGATTGTTGATGGAAAGTCCCATCAAGCGACTGACGTTCCCTTCTCTACATCCAACACTTTAATAAAACCATTGCGTTTTCTATAAAACGGTAATTATATTCCTATTTAAACTTGCAATACATGTGAAAATAATAGTTTTTACAGAACCATGCATTCTAAGTTATTGAGCGTGTTGGCATTGGCCTAGATCTGGTAATGGAGTGGAGTGGAATAATGGTAATTAGCATTTAGTGCTATTTATAGTCACAGATTATTATCTCCCCGATATACTTAAATGGCGTAATGTACAAAATTAAGATAAATTTCAGTAGATGGAGTTACGCGCCGGTTGAAAAGCGAAAAGTGGAAAGCTCAATTATAGAGATTGTTAAAAGCCTAATGAATAATATTTGCCTTTCTTATTCGTATTTGTTTTCCTTCAAATTTTTTTACGTACATACAATTCTTCTATGTGTGAGTCTGTTCATAGACGCTGGTGATTATTTACCTTCGGAAGAACAATACCTAATTGTTCTACTATCATTCAATCTGGTTGTTGCAAGAGCGGTATCATCTCAGTCGAGCTTACATTCGTCCAGGTAAAATAGTTTAGCTCTTTCACTGGTAATATTGTAACGGAACACTTGAAGGTCCAACTAATTAGAAATAGTTTCTTAAAAAAATATAAAGAAAAACTTTGTATAAATTGCAACATATCACTACATGTTATAAAAATTAACAATAAAAACGTAACAAAAAATCGTAGTATGTTTTTGCATTACAATACAAAATGCCAAAAACATGGCAGATGGGCCTCGTTAGGAACCAAGCTTTTCCGGTCACACTACTTTATTAATAAAAATAAATACCAGTAAAAATAGTTCCATTATACCTTATTTAGAAAACAGGAGATGTAAAGTATAAACCATAGACTCGATTACTTTGCCTGCTACAGTCGATAGTGTTTACCTGTATTCACTTGAACGCTTTGGCGTGGTTTTTGATTTGCATTACTGAAGTGCATAAGCGTTTGTAATGTTTCGCTTTACCGTACAAATGGGATTGCATATGAAATTGCTATTCGAACTTCGAAATGAAAGTTGAAAATAGAAGCTTAGAATGCTGGCTGAAATGTGCATTTAATAACATTTTAATTCTGTTTGAATGTTGGTACTAAAAATAAAAGAGAATTACTTTTAAAAATAAAAAATATCAATGGATCGACCTCTTTCATATCGTTATTACGATAGTTTTAAAATTATCAAGGTGCATGGATTTTTTGTGTTATTTTCTTAATTGAGCTTAAATTCATTTCCTTTTTAAATGAGTTCATATTTGACATCGGAATGGAGTTTTTAACCTATTATTTTATCGTTTTAATAACGCTCTTAATATTTTAAATTTATTTTCTGTGTTTGTTGGTGACAATTATATTCTTATTTCAGTCTTTTAAAGTTCATGGATAACTCTCAGAATTATTTTTTTAAATATTTTTTTCGGTCACCTTTTTAGGTCAAGACTAAATTGTGATTTAAAAAGAGTGTATTTAGGTAAACGTTTCAAGACCGTGTAGTTTTTTAACGATTATAATCATAACATAATTTAAATGCCTGTAAATCTTTACAGCTTAGTATAATTACATCAGCGATTGTTATCTAAAGCTGTAGTTTTTAGTGGTTAAGGATTATGTCGCAACAAGATTTTTTTTTTTTAAGAATTGTATGTACAAAATATTTCCCTAGCTGCTTAATGAAAGGTCCAAATGACCATTCATTAAAAGTTTTCAAACCATATATTTTTTTTTTGCATGAATAGAAAAGATCCATGGACACGTTTATTACCCAAAAAAAGACGGAAGCGACGTGGTTTTACGTTTACAAAATTTTATTTATTTCATAGCTGTTCCGACACAGAGCCGTTGAGAGTTCGCTGTAGATTTTATTTCGGATTAAACGGGAATAATTTCATTTATATTCTCAATAAAATGATTAAACTGGTAATTTAACGCTAAACGGAACAGGATGCTTTTTTCTTAACAATACGTCACACTAACAATGTAGCTTGTAAAAACCATTGAATTGGAAAAACAATTCCTACGTCAGATAGTCAAGCGCACTCACATACTTAAAAGTTACCTTGGGACGGTTTTAGTACGCACTAAATCATTGTAGATCAGGGGCCTTATTCTCTATCCCGCACGTTATTTTAACAGTGCGTAACAAGCACGTAACACAACGCATCATGTTTAGGACTATAGAAATTTGGCTTACAGAATACCATTCCACGAACATTTCTCGAAGATAACATGACACGGCCGCGTTACGCGTTAACACTACCATACAGAATAAGGGCCCTTTAATGTAAACGCCGAACACTTAACATTTGATTTACGATATCACGTTGAACTGTAAAAATAGTGAAATATGACGATTCGTATGAACTGTATTATTTATACTAATATAAAACTGCAGAGTTTGTTTGAACACGCTAATCGGAGGAACTAAAAAAACTATTTTTGTTTTCACTAATAGGAAGCTGCATACTGAGTGCTATAGGCTATTTTTATCCCGGAAAATGATCTCGCGCGGGCGTACTCGTAGGCAAAAAGCTTATAAATAATATAATTAATGTTAGAGTCCAAGTATGGTTCATTTAGAGCTATGGGGGCAAATTGAGTTATTTTGCGGCAAATAAGGCTTGGGGAAATTACTATGATTTTATACCCTATGATCCTTTGAGCGGGTATTGATATGTTGTCTAGTTTAGCTAATCATCAATATGTACGTTAAATTTGTTCCTATTTGAAAGATATTGGAGCCACGTGGCATTACTAAACATTATGAAACTTCGGCAATAATATTTCATGTCCACGGTTATGGTTACGTCCACAAAGTCCCTGCAGTACTTTGAAATTCAAAGCCTAGATCACATCAACACTGTTTGTTAGATCTAGGTCATTGCGTTAGGTAATCTATATCGTTGTTCATTTAATGGAATAGAAATCCGAATTATCCACTGTATCCCATCCCATTCAAAATGTACGCCGGCGTAACACACTTTTAAAATCATGGTTAATAATTTAGATATTGGCTCATTTTACGATCAGTCGCCAGCGTGGTTGACTCCCGTTGAGGGATCCAATCATACTACAGAAATCCATACAGTGTTGTTCGACCAGGGTTCTGAACACAAGACTTCAGATTCACACCCTAAAGCCGCTACGAGACCACGAACATTCTATTAAATCGTCAATAAATTTATGCAAATTCAAAATATTTCTTTATTTGTAAAACATGAATACATACAAGATATGCAAGTTGTTCAAATATAAATCTAAAGTCCCATCATGTTCGGCCTGTGTGTAAAAATATTCAATTTAATAATATTCCACAATATTTTTATTCCTAGTATAAGCTGTCAATATTAATGAATTCAGTTGATTGAGTAACCGCTTCCGTATAAAACCATGATAAAGGGGTAAATGAATAGAAGGGTGTTGAATAATGTATTTATTTACTAGAGGAACGTTCTCGTGTTCTTGCTGAATGCATATGTATGAATAGTTAATGTATTTACTATATTATATTGAATTAGGTATTTATCTGACGAGAATTTTTAAAGGAAAATAACGCATTGAATTCAATTATCCAATATGAAACCAAGTTTCATATGGAAAATGGTAAAAGTTTTGTGAATTCGCTACACAAAAGTTTTATTAATGACACATATTGAACAAGGTTAGATATCTGATATATTCAGAATTGAATGAGATTTATACAGACATTTGAAAATAAAACATTCTCATATGTTTTATACAATGGCAATTTAGTTATTTCCATTTAATTAAACTACACTATATTACCAAGCAAATTAAATTAATAGAATCAAAAGGATTACAAGTAATCTGTAACAACGAGGTCTTTTACGGCAATAATAAATATCTTCACAAAAGTCGACGAGTCTGAAAAGTATTACCAAGAAAAGAAGCCTTAGGTATTTCATTAGGGGCCCAATTCGAAAAGACAACAATTAAATAATGATCATATCAATCATAAAGGTAACCTGTGTGCTTAGAATGTGGTAATAAAAATACAACCCTCCTTGTGGTTTAATAGAGATTGGTTGAGAAAGTAACATGTGCTTGACGCATTGATCTTTCGATCAATCTCAAACATGAAAATTAAATGACATCGACTCCAAGTCGCGTTTGTTTGGAACATTCTAAGTGGGTAGGGAGTTTAAAATTTGATAAGCTAATAAAATTAGAACATTTGTCTTGGCATTTAAAAAGTTAATACATTAACGCAAAATTTTTATAAAAAGTATTTCGAAAATATCCTTACTTTAAAATAAACATGGCGCTCCATGACTAATTATTTACAGATACATGCACAAAATTTGTTAACCCGTTTAAACTGACGTGCCTTAAATTCACTTAGTATTGGAAAACGCTTAAGGCTGCAGTCCACACATTTGTTACGCATGGGTTCCGTAAAGCTATAATTTAGGAAGGACGCGAAGTATGGAACCGTGCAATACACGCCAAGGATGTTGTGGACACAACGATAATCCAATTTTATGAGGTGATGTAGCTCGGGTTTGCTAAAATATTTTCCTTTTTGCGTCAACGTGTACAAGTTACTGATAAACTGGCTCGGATATTAGTTATTCAACCATCTCGAGAGAGATAATATTCAAGTTGTATAAAAAATCCACAGTAATGTTATATTTTTGTTGTAATATAAGAGTAAGCAATATTGTATTAAAAACTTCGATTTTTAAAGTGTTTTTTCTTTTTTTCAAACAGTTTAACAAAGGCCAGTGATTTTGTTTTTATTAAAAAAAAAAACATGGCGCCCGTCGTTAATAACTATTTTTAATGTAATTTTTAGATAAAACTATAAAATTAAATTACAGCCTACAGCAAACACCTCCATACTTTAGATTTTAGAAGAATAATTCCATTATCGTTTACAAAATCCGTTATTAAAAAATAAAAACGGCATGGTTTTTATGTTCGTTATTTTATGAGTAATATTTAAAGTTCATCTTTTATTTATATATTTTCTATCGTAAGCTTACTTAAAAATGGTAGCCAAAATAAGGGACATCACATTGTAAGTATTTATTTGTAAAATTGTAATCAACACTGTACAGAGAATATCACACTTATCTTTATTAATACTCAACATAATGTTTACGGAAAGTGGCTCCTCCAACAGTAACATTATTTAAGTGTCACTGAGCTAATTGTAACAAAGGGCACGAAATGTCGCTTCTCGCTTCACGCCCGTGCAACCTTTGTTAAAGGGAACAACCCTTGTGGCCTCGAATTGTATGAAATATAACGAAATAAACGCTTTGTCTTCTTATAGAATATGGAGTAATCTATGACGAATTCTAGTTTAGCAATCAGCCTACAACGTATTTGGTTATATGACTTCATACACGGTATTAATTAAATATTTTATAATTGACTTTGGATGTAGAAATAAATTAATACAAATCGTATACAAACACGGATCACCTAAGTTTTCCCGTGAGTCATTGGTATTGCCCCAGTCTAGCCGGCCTTTTCACAATTCAAATAAATATGTCTCAAGCTGGACTCTCCCAATTCCATTTAAAGTGGCCTATACATATCAAACTGTTGATGACAGTACTCAAACTCTACACGAGGCGAACACATCGCAGTAATTAAAAATAATTTATATCCGAAGATTAATGATGAGACAACTGAAATGTCACTCACAATTTGGAATATGACTTACTGGAATTTTTAAGACGTCATCCATGCTCGACTCTATTTCAAGTCTCATATGGCGCTGTTTTTTATGTCTCTTTTTTGTACAACTGATTGACGATATGAACACCTAGCTTGCCTGATTGTAAGTGTAGTACCAATACAATTATGAAATACCACATACCACTTATAAAACGCGGTACAGTGTAGATATTGCTAGGATCTCATCTCTGTCAGAGAAGTATGTCAAGTTTGATAATATTCAGTAATTGTTCTGACTACTATCTCTTACAAATTTGAGAATAGGTCTTACAAACTGTTTGTTTGATTGTAGAAGTATGCAAAACTACGCACTTATTTACTAAATCAAGTGAACTATCGCGTAGCCATAGCCATAGCCATCAGTAAAATAACTGAAATTATAAAAAAGGTAATCTTAAAATCAGTATGCGTTTCTTTAAATATTACAAGTAGTTTAATATGTATATAGTTAGATTACAAAGACTGCCTCGGTGGCGTAGTTGTATTGCACGTCCGGTACAATAGCGCTCTGAGGTCCTGGGTTCGAATCCCGGGTCGGGCAAAGTGATATTTGGGTTTTTCTGCTCAATATCAGCCCGGAGTTTGGAATTTGTGCCCGATATGGCGATAGGCCCGCCCCCTATCACATCATGGGACGGAACATACTTGGCGAAAAGTGGGTGCCCTAGTTGCGCCTCTGCATACCCCTTCTGGGATAAAATGCGTGATGTTATGTATGTATGTATGTATTAGGCCAGAGTCTGAAATTTGTGACCGACATGGCGATAGGCTCACATCATGGAACATACTTTTCGAAATGTAGATATCCTAGTGGCACCTCGGCCTATCTCTTCGGGGCTAAAGGCGTCACATGTGTGTTTGTATCATACAAAATAATATCTTGTATACTACTATATTTTGAGAAAGAGTAGGTTACTTGGAATTCGAGTTTGATTCCACTATTATGTTTAAAGCGCAATAAAAACCCGTGCGCGCTTGAATTAGTGTTGTAACTGGCTTGGGAAGCCGCGTACAATTAAAATTACGACTGTTCTCATTATTGCTCTCTTGACACAATTAAGTTGTGTATTTTGAGAATTTGCTAATATAACCCGTTTTATAGACGAAACATTTCTAATGCGTCTGTTCCAATTTCTTATGTAGTAAATTCATTCTTGTGTTTGTTTGCGGTGGGAGCCGCTTGTCGTATGATTCATAAATAATCCGGAAAAAAAATCTGTGAAAGGACAAATCAACGAACATACTTTCGGATTTTTATTATACAGTTTTAGTTTTTACAAAATATTGTTACGATTTTTTTTGCTTACCTGTCTTTTTTATGTTTAGTCTTAGTACATTCGTTCTATTGAACAATATTATATGTATACGAAGAATTCATTGGTACATTGATCGTGTAATAAAATTATAAAACTATATTTAACCTAAAATTTATAAATATTTTTTTTTTTTCAAATAGGTACCTATGGAACAGAAACATAGTCTAAAAATTAACAATTGGCTCACTAATTGCCCTTTGCATCCACATCAGTCATACACATAATCCTCATTCCGCGCAAGATGCAAGTCTGGTATGACTTTCAGTAACTTGGCATATCTTTTGGTTTCACACCACTTATGGCGAACCCTCAGACTTGACAATAATATTTGCATACACAAACATTTATCTCGGTGCGGAGATAGAACGTTGGGGAATGTAATTTACAGCTTGCCACACCGATTTATATTTCATTAACTTAAATCGGTTTGTTTTTCAAAAAAAAGAATCATATATTTTTTAAACCCAAAATAAAATGACATAACCAGAATCTTTTAAAAAACTAGGACAATTCCCGGAAACCTGCACGGCCCTACATCAGATTAATACGAGTCGCCGCTCCTGAAAACATTTTAAAACTGCGCGTTGAAAGTTTAAGCAGATGACCTGTTGCGCGGGGTCGGCTATTGAGGTCTGCTTGTACAGATAAACGTCCTTAAATGAAGTTGATGTATTGAGAATATTCGCCGTGTACAGGGTACTGGGGGAACTACCTTTTTCCTGAAACGACGACTAGACACTGGTTTTGTTTACGTCTGTATTGGAATTATTTAATAACAAATACCTATTACAATTACTGTTTAATGTTTTATTTTCTCTGTCCAGTCCGTCGCACATTATTGAGGATTTTATTTTGACGATGGTGGCTCCCCATTGTCTTCCGTCTTCTGTCTGGCGAAGTGCTGCATTATTGGGAACCTTAAGCGCATTGGCAAGTGGCAACCTGGTCTACCTATCGGTCTTTTGGAACTTCGTCCACCTTACTCAGTCGGAACATATTGGCAACATTTCCTTGTTGAAACAAAACTGTGAAACGAAACTGATGAATCATAATTGATAGATAACTATGTCTAGATACAAGTCAAAGTATTTCCGTCGCCTTTTACAACCTTCTAGGATAAACAGCAAAGCGTATAATATTTATTGCCCGCGACGCGGCAATCGAAATTTTCCCGTGAAATAATGCGTCTCTAAAAATATTTGATGTTATGACTGTCCTTGTTTACAATTTATTAGCTTTTTTACTCACGGCTTTACTTGTACGAAAAAGTTATTCAGGAGTAAAAATTCTACTTTATACTTAATCAACATATAAAATACCTTATGTCCTTCAAAGCATTTCAATTTATTTCCAAACCAAATATCATCGAAATCTGCTCGCAAGTTTTTGAATTTATCGCGTTCAGACACACAGACGCGGTGGCGGAACTTGTATAATTTCTAGGGATTATTACTCAATGCATCATTATACATGCACAACATTATTCAAATCCCTAAATTGTAATCCGGTTTACATATTCGATGTCGACTTTATAAAAGGTTAATTTATAAATCGGGTCTTAGCCTATTAAAATGATTAATTTTGAGACTTAGTATTCTGACATTTAAAGCCATTATTTAGATCTCACGGCTTTTTCAGTGGCTTTTAAAGTTCAGACTTTCAAAAAATCAAATGTTACTGCCTGAACTATATTCAACAGAGTAACATTATATCCCTGATCTTTAATAAATCAGTTTATAATTGAACCGTCACTTTTAAAACGAAATCGAGAGGATAAAATATAACATAGCATTAACACGTATTTTTTACATATAAATTTAAATCATAACACAAAATTAATCATGGAATATTTTCGGAAAATTCAAATGAAACATTTTCTATCTCAGATTGCATTATTGAGTCAGATACCAATGCTTATTCTTAGCTTAATTAATATTTTTGAATTTTCAGCACATTCACTTCGTTTCTTTCTACTAAGTTGTTAATTTTGTTACGAATTTAGTCCATTCTTTATGTCTGATATTAAATAACAAATAGTTATTACCGCATCCTGTCAGTCAAGTCTCGCAAAAACAGAACAATGAAGTAAAAAACAAATTGATTATCTAAAAAATATCGTAGGCAAAGAGTTCTAAGATAATATATAGAGTGGACATTTGGAAGATTGTCACACAAAAATTTTGCGCTCATGCTACGGTTTCTTAGGCTGCCGGGAAATAGCAAAACAGCAATGTAAAATACTTCATATTTGTTCCTTTTGTGATCCGCACGTTTCTAATACGCATATTAGCATATTCTACTAATATTATAAATGTGAAAGTCTGTGAGGATGGATGTATGTATGTGTGTTTGTTAATTTTTTCCCGAAAAAACTACTGAACGGATTTGGATAAAACTTTACATTAATATTGGTTATGCATGAGAATATCATATAGTCATAATATAACCATACATATCAAATAAGTCGGAAAAAAAAGTTAAAATATTATTTTTGTTCTTTTTTATGATCTGTACGTTTCTAATGCGCATATTAGCATATTTTCTGTAAATATATTATTTTTGTATTGATATCTAAGGGCGCTGTGACATCTTTTCGTACGGATATTTCAAATAAGACAGCGACTATTACCAATTGGTAATAACTTTTGGAGCACTTTGCTCCTAATATCCGGTCTATAACTATATTGTTTAATGTCTTTGCTCGTAGGCGAATGAAGTCATACTTTTGACGAGGTCGTTATAGAAGTTCAAGGATACAAATATATTTGTTCATACTGTCCACTTACATTGGATTTGTTGGTGTGTTTTATGACAACTAAAATTCGATACGCATTGTAATGTTAAAGTAAATCCGTAAATCAACGAATAGTTTTTCGGAACTGTTTATGAGGTTTGTTGATTCTAAAAATATTTACTAGGACATCAACGTAGAAAAAATAACAATAAATGATGTTACTGTATAGAATTCACAATGATGAAACATTGATTAATAACCAATAAAAATAATGTGTTAACCTAAGTAATTTAATTTTATGCTATACTTGTAAGATTTATTGAACTTAATCCGAGCAAGAATTCTTTAAAATTCCTTAAACGGTTTATAAAATATTTAAAAATGATTTTTTTATTATAATTTCCATTTAATACAATATCTGATTAATCTACTTAATCTACGATAAGTTTTATCTTTTAACAGATCGTTCGAAAAAAGAACGGTCGGACGAAAATGATGATCCAACCTTTTACATAGCAAATGTTTAAACAAACTCGATGTTCCGGACTCACTCTGTAACCCGCTGATGCGCAGTGTTGACTTAGGTTTTACATGTAAAATTAATTATGCGTCTCAACCTTTTTCACTGTAATTAAATTTAACTAAATCAGATTTTTAATTGATTTATTAAGCGCAGTTTCTGTTTAAAACTTGGCCCAAAATTTGACTTAATAAATAAAATAGCACTATTTACATTGTTATATTAAACAAATCTTTATCAATATTATTGGCGGCTTCTCAATTTCAAATATTTCCTATATTACATACATAATATCACGCATTTTATCCCCGAAGGGGTATGCAGAGGCGCAACTAGGGCACCCACTTTTCGCCAAGTATGTTCCGTCCCATGATGTGATAGGGAGCGAGCTTATCGCCATATCGGGCACAAATTCCAGACTCCGGGCTGATACTGAGCAGAAAAACCCAAATATCACTTTGCCCGACCCGGGATTCGAACCCAGGACCTCAGAGCGCTATTGTACCGGATGTGCAATACAACTACGCCACCGAGGCAGTGTAATATTTCCTATATTATTGTTAAATAATAAAACTATTTTGATATTACTCGATTATTATTGTTTTCCTGAGTTCAATCACGATTGTCGAAATTCTTAAGTTTTTTTTTTTTTAAATGGAATTCCATATTTATAATCCTTTAAATTTTTCATCAAATAAAAAAAATATTATAGCATTTTAAATGTTGTTGCTGTGGCACATTGCTTTAAATCTCATTTATTTGATGTTCTTCATTAATGTTTTAACAATGCTGTAGATATAACGTAATTATGTTATAAACTGCATTTTTAATGTTGATTTATAAATAATTTACTTCTACCATTATTAAAGTTGCAAAAAATAAAAAAATATAATAAACTCTAATACAAGTAAATAAGGTTCGTATTTTCTATAAAAAGAAAAAGTCTTTTCATAATCATTTGCTTCAGAATAACAAAGAACTAGCGATTTCCCAAGAGAATCAATGAAGACTGAAGACCTCGTTTGAAACTTTACCCCCAGCGCAAGGCTGCAACAATTTGTAACTACAAAGTTAAACTGGATTGTTTTCATAGTATCCAATTACTGACTGAAAATGAATTCCAATAATTATTAGTTTATACTCCCACATTTATTTTAATGGTTAAAACGAGATTTTATTTTTGAAATTTTCAAATTGTATGTATACATACTTCAATAATATATTTAACTGTCATATTATTTACAAAAGATTCAAATTAAATAATCAAATAATATTAACATTCTATACTAATTTTCACTCTCTCTATCACTAACAAAATATTTATTACTTATTCAACATTCACAAACATTGAACGAAATGTCCATATTATGTTTACACGATATGACAGTATGAATGGATAATAAGGCCCAATTAACTAACGCTGGTCCGATGAGTTTCAGCTGACAATGCGAATGGGAAACCTTTGTTTTACCTGCAGATATGAATGATCCTATTATTTTGTTATACGTTTGATATTGCTATATCATATATTGCTAGCAGTGGCGAATGGTAAAATTTTCTGAAAGTGAAGCCAACATTTACTTATATATTTATAAGATACATCAACAGCACTACATATTAGATCATTCAATACAAGAAAAGCAAAAAGGTACACTATCTGATATAATAATAATATAATAATATCAGCCCTGTATTATATACTTGCCCACTGCTGAGCACGGGATTAGGCCTTAGTCCACCACGCTGGCCTAGTGCGGATTGGTAGACTTTACACACCTTCGAAATTCCTATAGAGAACTTCTCAGATGTGCAGGTTTCCCGTTAAAGCGAACGAATAAATTCACAAAAATAAATTCACATATTAAGTAACTGTACGTAACTCCAGAAACTTGTTTTTTTTTTTGTATAAAAGTGAAAATATTGTGAAATAGCGGTGATAGTCTAGTTGGAAGTGTAACAGTCTCCCGAGACGAATGCTGGATCAAAACTCAAGGGTATGCACCTTGGGCACGCCAAGATAGCGGCGGTAAGTCCCCTCTTCGAGGTGTGGCTGACGAGACGTCACGGCGTCCTCTCATTCCGGACGACGCAGGTACTGACTGGTCACGGCTGCTTCGGCAGGTACAGTCAGCAACAGAAGTCCTTGAACATAATTTGTTTCCAATATTTCTTAATCATTATCATTTACCATAAGTTACTGATTAATTTAAATACAAAACAACTTGACATAATTGAACTACAAAAGTAGCTGAACGCCGTCAAACCATTCACCGCTAAACATTACTAGCAATTTTTTATGATCTGTAATAAATACAAATGTGGCTGAAATTAGCAAATTCTTTGTTTTATATACAAGCTTTTTTTCCAACAGTCCAGAATATCAATTAAATTGTTATTTTATAACATACTAGCTTTGGCTCGCTACTCAGCCTGCGTGAAAAAAAAATTCAAGGACTAAAGTATTGCTTTATATTGACCCGGGATAGAAAGTAGCGTATAGCGCTGTAATGTAGCTTCCTATTAGTGAAATATTTTCAAAATCGGTTAAGCAGTTCCTGAGTTTAGCGCATTCAAACAAACAAACTCTTCAGGTTTATATAATAGTATATATTGAAGTTAATAACCAGAATCATAGATTTTTAAGTATGGACAAAACATCATAATATTTTAGTAAGTAATATTATAAGATTAATAGGAATAGGTTAGTTACATTTTCAACATTCTATTTTATAGAGCACTGGCCGGTTTAAGGAACAAATGTGTAAATTCAAAATTATTATGGCAGTATTATAGATTCTCTTGGAAGGATTCAACGTAAACGTCAGTTTCTTTTTCATATTTTTTCAGCCAATCCTTTACTTTGGTATCCATATTGAAATGATAACCTTAATCTGTACTCTTCTTTGGTAAGTGATTTATGGTCCGTTTCAATGTTCAGGTGTTTTGTAAATTAGTATTTGTTCATCGACTTTTGTTGCTGATCGTACCATATCGGATCCGGGTGGAGGATACGCCCGCGTGTTTGTACTGTGCGGATCGACCGGAGGACACGGTGGAGCATACGGTGGAGGTGTGCCCAGCTTGGGCTGAGCACCGCCGTGTTCTCACAACGGCCATCGGTGGCGGAGACCTCTCGCGTCGGGGCCTGGTAGAATCCATGCTCCGGGGCGAGAGAGAGTGGGATGCAGTCACCTTCTTCTGCGAGGACGTGATGCTCGCAAAGGAGATGGCGGGTCGGCTACGGCGCCAAAGCGCCCAACGTCCCATCCGCCACGGCAGACGTACAAGACGCGGGCGTCGGACGTCTGCTGAGGATCGTCAGCCTCCGTAGGCACGGACCGTCGGGTGACAAGCATTGGGTAGCTCGTCGCCTGACACACCCCAACGGCCCGTGTGTACGGCGCGTAGTGTTCCACGCGCGCCTCGAAGAGCAATGTTAGTGTCATTGACGGGGCCCTTTAGGGCCGGTGCCTGCCTAGGTTTCAATGCCATCGGATCTTGGACCTAGGCACATAGGCAAAGGATGGGAACACCGTAGGTTTTTAGTCAGTAGAAGTCTGACACGCCCTCCCGCCCATCCCAAGGCGGGAGATAGTCATCTGATGATTTACCTACGTTAAAAAAAAAAAAAAAAAGGTATGCACCTCTAACTTTTCTAAGTTATGAGTGTATTTGTGAATTATTGTTTGCGTCAATGGTGAGGAAAACATCTTGAGGACAAACAAATTTAAAAGGCTGATATAAATAAAAGTGAAAGTACTGAACTTAGTAGAATACGATCTAGTCTATATTGTCGATTAAAGAGATATGAATTCCGCAAGGCGCCAAAATTTTTCCATGCTGTTTTATTGGTGTATACCGGTTTATGACAGAATGTGTTATTCACTATATAATGGCTGTTATAGAATCTATATGTATAATGTATATAGTTATAAAAGCAGTGACTAATTGATTGACTGATCCCTCATTACACCGATATCGGCGGGCTTAGAAACAAAAAAAAATGCACAAAAATTCGTTAGGTAACGTAAGTGAGCAATCAGGAGAGATTATTAGAAATGTATCCCATAAGTGATTAAAATGTGAAACTTTGTGTGAAATTTAAAAACAGAATAAAAAATTTATAAATATTCCCCGGTTTTATAACATTTTTCATATTAACGCTGCTCCTATTGGATATAGCCTGATATTACACAGCCTAAAGCCTTTCTCGACAAACGATCTATCCAACACTAAAACGAATTTTTCAATTCAAACCAGTAGCTCCTGAGATTAACGCGTTCAAATAAACTCTTCACCTTATATAGTATAGATGTAACAATAAAAAATAACTCATTGTAATATTATTTTGTTTAATATCATTGTCACGTAAGCTTCTCTGCCAGCTCGTAATACGGCCTAGTGCCGGACATCGCTTTATCGATACGTTTACCGATACACCGCGGTCTATTCCAACCGCATTACCGATCATTCGAATTGAAGCGCGCAAATACTCGGCGATCGAAATGCTATTCACACGAGCGTTTTGTTTGTTTTGCTTAGGCTTAATATTTAAATTATATTAGGTCCGGTTTCAAATCGACTAGCGTAATTATAACGACTGGCGATCAGTCGGCAGTCTATCGAGATCTCTGCTTACTGTCAAGTTTTTCGTTTTCCGTTCATATTCCGTTATATATCTATAAAAACGATATATGTCAAAACGAATTACATAACATGTATTTATTATTTATGACAAATATTTTACCCTAGAATTTTAGTTAGAACGTTACCCGAAAGTTGGAGTCCATTTCAGTTTTCAACTATATTTTATTTACAACCGTCAAAAACTATGTTATGAGTTTTGCCTTTGACTGTGTTTGTCGCAGCATTTGTGCACACGTAGGCGGATTTGTTGACAGTTATTTTTCATCTGAAATTCAAGTAATATAACGCTAAGCTTTTACTCATATATTTTAGATGCACAGTTGAATATAAAAATGCTAAGCGGTATATGGCGTACAATAATTGATAGCTTTTGAAATAGATATATGTATTCTCTATTCATGGACTCGTAAACGCCTTAATGCTTTTACCAAATATCTTTAATTATTAAATAAAAATATTCCGTGTCCTTTTACCACATTCATCCCTTCAATATATAATTAGATCTTCGTTTGAAGGATAAAATATTAAGAAATAAGTATATAAATATACTAATATAAGTTACAAATGGGATTAAAGAATGTAGGTTAATACATCCATTAGATCTAGAATGGTCGGAAAAGTCTCGTTAATTTCATTTACTAAGAACTCAGCGTGCTCAGAAGCTAAATGAAAATTGTATCTCTAATGTTACGTAAGATTATGCCTTATGTGGGAACACACAAGGTTCATATTAACGCCCAATAACGCAATATTAAAAGTGTAATACAGCGCTAAATCAAAACCAAATCCCATTTCAAATGTTTAATGTCTAATTACTTTTGGGATAATTCTTAGCCACACCTACACTCCGTCTCAGACCTCAAAGCGGCACTAGTATTAAAACACAAGAGCCACCTACTATCTACGTGTATTTGTTAATAGACATCCAAGTACGTGTGTCATTAGTTTTGTATTAATTTCTTAAAATATTGTTAACGACTAATTTATTCATTAGTATTAATAGTGAAATTTTAATAATGGCTGATTTATAATTGATTATTAGATTACCTCTGTGGCGTATTGTTATACGACTGCAGTGTGGATGTCTCGGATTCGAATCCTATGTATAACAAATATTGTATTTTTCTTCCCAGTAGTAGCTCGGAGTCGGGAATTCGTGCCCGATATGGTGATAGGCTTTCCACCCTATTATAGGACGGAACTGACACACAAACACTGACAAAAAATAAAGCCCGGAGTTTCTTTCTGCCTTTCTTCTTCGGGTAGTCATCCCTTAGGTAGTCAGTGAAAGGCTGGTAGGTTAGCTAGGTTAGGGCTTTTATTGTCCTCACCGGTGAGATTTGCGACACGTTTCTCCCTTATTGTTTAATTAAAATTACATATATACATCATTTTATTTCTTCTTTCCTGCCAGCCCGAGCTGGCTTCTTTGTTTACTATATTTTATTTTCAATATAAATTGTCTTTGTTTATATAAGCTAATTTAATTAAGTAATAATTAAATATTCTCATGTACCTTGACTTATCATAAGTTCAACTAAGTTCGCCTACGTGATGAATAAAGCATTTTATTTATTTATTTATACGGAGCAAAGTGGCTGCACTAGTTACCCCACGCCTCCGGGGACAAAAAGCGTGAGTGTGTGTGTGTACGTGCACGCGCGTCTTTGTATGTGTGGGTTTATGACAAGAAGTTGTAATGATTGCCGTTACAACGTCCAGTAACATATCCGTTTTCCCTGTATTTTCCTATTCAGTTGAGGTCTAAAACTTCTAAAACCTGTTTCATTTAGGTACTTAATATATCCTAGTTAAGGAAAACGCGAGAAAAACCGCAGGTGATTCAACTGAAATTCCGAGATATGAGTTTTTATTCTATAAGTGGATTAATGACATCTCGTGAATATTATTGAATTATATACATAGGTATGTAGCAGCTAGGTAAAAGGGTTACAAGATTATCAAAAAATATGACAAGCTAAATACTATTAATTTGCAGATAAGACTTCGTGAAACTACTTTTTATATTTGGGCGGGCGGGAACTAGACTGTTACATTATATTTTATAATTTGATGTTATTTACAATTATAATCATTAAAATACTACAAAACATTTTTAGTTAACACAACATCATCTCAGGCAGATAATTATTTATAAACATTATACAATTACCTCTACTTTTTACGTTTTTTTTAGCAAATAAATACCATATACAACTATTGGAACTTCGCAGCTCCCATTCGTATGTAACTTTGATTTTTATATAGACAAGCAGATGCGTTCCTTATCTTTATAGGAAACTAGCTTTTGTTCCCGTCTTAGCCCGCGTGAAATTAATTGTCTAGGGTAAATATCCAGCTATATATTTTCTCGAAATAAAAAGTAATCTATACTCTTTTTAGGATTTAAAACCATCTCCAAACAAAATTTCACTGAAATGGGTTCAGACAGACACGTGGGATATGACAACGACTTTGTTTTAATATATAAGGGAGCCTAAACCTAAAATTTTTCTTGATGTTAATTCTGAGAACACCATAATAAAAATATCTGCTTAAGTTTACAATAATTAAAAGCAATCCTTTACGTTTAAACAGGAGTTCTTAACTGACATGCCATTACAAGGGCTGTTTTTACGAGGTAACTTTTAATCATGGCCTACGTGATTTGCCTTACTAAGCTATTTTGGAAGCGCATTTGCGTCTGCGGAACGTTTAAACATAAATTTTATGAGGTTTAACGAGTGTTAACAATTAGTATAAAATTAAATATTTGTTAATCATTTTGGTTTGCGTCTTACACAGATGGCGAAATGTATACCTCAGCTTACCCAGAAAATGAGAAAAAGGCGTGATATGTAGTAATCATATTTAGTATTATTTAGTAATACCATAAGACAGACACACATTTATTGCAAATATTAATATTTGATAAATCATATTTTAAACGAGCTCCATTTAATTCCACGCGTCCACATCACGCACGATAAAATTTATTCTATATATAAACTCTTTTTAACAAGGGACGAACAAAAATAGGGAACGACCGACAAAGCCCTTTTTCTCCGTAAAGGACAATAATTCGAGAATGTCGTGGACGTTTTTAATATTCCCCTTGATTATAATTAACGGTCGAACTAATTTTTACATCCTCCCTGCATCGCGGGGTTTAATTAAAAGGTTCTCGCTCGACGATGCGTTAGTTACCTTCGAAACTCGAATTGCGTGTTAAATGAAGTTTCAAACTCTAAAATGGAATGTTAGTTGATGAAATTCAGAGCTCGGACAATTTTGTACGCTTTTTTGCAGAACAACTAGCATTTGTTTTGAAACTACAGACAGTTTTGATTATATTTTACGTACGTAGTAGAGGTGAAAGGTAAAATTTTTCGAAAGCGAACAGGACATATATTTTATTTATTTCTATGGTACACCAACAGCATATATGTATATATTAACAAATTAAAACTTCTAAAGACAGAAATTATTAGTGGCTGATGTATATGCCTATTACAAATACACATTGCACAACTATGTTTAAATTACAAGTTAACTTAAGGCGATACCTCAAGGTCCATTTTCATACATTTTGTTTCACCTTTAATCTGGGTAACTAAACAAGTATTGGCAAGTAAAGAATTTAAATTCACGTCTAGTTAGTGATTAGTTCTCGCAGTTGAAAGAAAAACGTAAAAATAATTAATAATCATGGATATTTCTGCCTTTAACATTTAATATGAGGAAATGTTAAAGGCAGAAATATCCATGATTATTAATTATTTTTACGTTTTTCTTTCAACTGCGAGAACTAATCACTAACTAGACGTGAATTTAAATTCTTTACTTGCCAATACTTGTTTAGTTACCCAGATTAAAGGTGAAACAAAATGTATGAAAATGGACCTTGAGTTATCGCCTTAAGTACTTACCTAATAAGAAAAAAAACACAGAATTTTACTAACTAAGATGAATTAAATAAAACAAAGTCGCTTTCTCTGTCCCTATGTCCCTTTGTATGCTTAAATCTTTAAAACTACGCAACGGATTTTGATGCGGTTTTTTAATAGATAGAGTGATTCAAGAGGAAGGTTTATATGTATAATAACATCCATTAAATAGTGGAGAAATACTGTTATTTTGTTATGTTATACCCGTGCGAAGCCAGAGCGGGCCGCTATGTTTTTATATACAACGTTCACAGTTTTTCTGTAGTGTATTTAGTATCAGCAATGCACCCGTGCGAAGCCGGGGCGGGTCGCTAGTAATATTAATCAAATACAGTGTATAATAATGACATATTGGTAATTGGTGACTAATATGCATGAATGTCGTCTGCAAATCGTTCTAATAATAATTAGATTCTATATAAATTCTACATAGGGAGAAGCAGGCAGGACTCAAGTTATTTGAACCCTTCGCCACGGGTACGTTAGTACGTAGTAATTAAATCAATGAGATATAAAGATAAGCAAACGTTTAAAAAAAGATTATTTATTACACACGGAAATAGAAAACTTCCATAAAAACTGATAAAAATCAATACCGGCATTACCTCGTGTTCAATTGTCAACAAAGTCACGACACACCACCAATCATTAAGTTTACAATGAATTCGATACAATCTGTATGATATTACGACAGAATGTGATCTAACGCGGTTTTTCTGATCGTGACAACAGGTTACAGGTTACAGGTCATTGTGAGTAATATATGAGTATAAGTTCCTGAGAACTGGCGGGACCCAAAGTCCTTAGTACAAATGTCGTAATTTTGATGTCAAAATGTATGAGCAAGCGTTGCAAGTTCAAAACATGACAACATTACTTTATATGCATTATTTGTGTCACATTACGGATGCAAAACACGCCTCACAATATTGTAACATTTAGGAACTTTGATTTAATTAACGTAGAAATGGGTTTTAAGCTAAACTAATAACGCTGCTATCCGCCTGTTTTATTATATTAAGTTCGTAATTTCATTTAGTTATTGTATTAATTTTAACAAAAGAATACTTTATTGCTAAAGGACATAGGATGTATCTGAACCATTGCTAGTATATTTCGTATCAAACATATTCTCAAAATAAAGTAATTTTCATTATACTATTGAATCATCAGATGAATCTACTACACCGATAGCTAAGATGCCTTTTTGGATAGTTAACGTTAACAGAAAAGAGTAAAAATGTATGGACACGATAGACTTATCTTTAGAACGTCATTCGAATGGTGTAAAAAAAACTTTTGTAGGGCCTTTAGTCGTAAACACATGCAATTTTTCCCAGTGGTTTGAGCAGAGGTAATGGTTTATATTCCTGAGTGGGGACAGCAGACATCCTAAGATATTAAAATAGTAAATAAGTAAAAATTAAAAAGGTATTTTTTTCATACAAATATATTTAAATTAACTCGAATGCTCTTTGCACTATGAAATGACCTTATTTTCTCGGCAACACGAGTAAGTTAATTAAAACAGAAATTATAGTTCCTAGTTCCTTCAACTTGCAAGACACATTAGTTACATTAAGTTTAAGTGGAACGGTACTTTAGTTATGAAATATTTGTAGACATTCCGACATTCACGAAGCATTACATCTTATCCCCCTCATCTTACATATTTGGGGAAATATTTACAACATGACGTTAATATACACGGAATTTGGATATCTTTCACGTATTCTGATATACAAACACATTTTTTTTGCTTTGCTTGACGAGACGAGCTTGCCGTTTGCTTGATCTTAAGCGATACGACCGCTCATAAACAGAAGAAACACCATCCAACACCTTGAATTACAAATCATTGTTTGGTATTTCACTGCGCTCGCCATCCTGAGATGTTAAGTCTTATTATGTCCAATAGTTACACTGACTACAATATCCTTCAAACCGAAACATAACAGAAAAAATAGACATTGCGGAGGTACCTACCCAGGCGGTCTCTCACATATGAGAGACCTACCATCAGTGTATAGAACCATCAACCATCTCTATGTAGAATTTAAATTCGCAGAATGTTAACGATAACAACAGTAATTGACTTGAAATGTTAAAGCGGTTAAATAAAAGTTTAACTTACTCATTGACGGTCCTTTTCCTCAACTCGTAACTAGGAAGGCACTAAAACCAACTCTTTTAGGGCAAATTACAATGTATAATATCATGGAATATGAACCTTAACAGTACACATTTTGTGAACAATTTCATTCCACCTATCACTGCTCAAATATAAAGCCATTTAACGCTGGGCAGATCGGATAAACGCCAGACGGCGCAAACTTAGTAATTGTGTCTGCTCTATTTTGATACGGAACCCCAAGAAGCAGTAAATAATAAACGTCGGTTCGATGTCAGTAGCGAGCGATGTGTCAACTTGATTTGGGATAATGATTCCTATATCCTCTTTACTGCCCTCTGTTAGTTATTTGCAGACATCAGTAATATAATAAGCTTAAACCTTCATACTTGAAGGAAAGAAACAGTTGTATTTTTTCACAAGAACTTACAATGTTAATAAACCCGTGAATCTGTAGATCATAAACCTTGATATTTATTAAAAACAGGTTTACTCCACGTGACTGTCTAACGCCCGAAATTAATAATGTATCTACTATCCAAGACTGAAACCTATCTTAGATTGCCGACTATCTTTCGATTGCTCTCCTACCGGCATGCCAATATCTTAACTCGCCTATCCTTGCTTGCCTTCAACGATAGATCGCTGGCAGTCCTTTCCAGATGCGTTCCCTCCTGACCATTCCATTTTATGCAGAATATTCCATTCGTAAAAAAAAATACTTTTTGTATTTTCCATACAAACTATTCGTTTCAATATTTGCCTAATTGCGAAAAATAAGACTTGGAGTAATAAAAAAATATTTTATGTATTTTAGCCCTCAAAAGAAATAATTAATAATTAGTACATGTTATATTTAAGATACAAACTTTTTAATTAGTTTCAAAATGGAACGTAAGTAATGTGGTTGCTAACATATTTTGACACTGAAGTTTAATAACATTGTTCATAATATATTAATAAATCTTTAAAGGATTTAGTTTTTAGTATGAAGTACGCAGTAAACTCGGTGCCATATAATAATAATTGGACTCTGTACACATTATCCAGTGTTATTGAACAAATTACAATTCCGTTATACATAATTGTTGCATAGCTTACACCGTTTATGCAGCGCACGCAACGGAAGCTCTCAAAAGTAATAAATTTTAGCCGTTTTTGGTCCCATTGGTCATAGTGTGATGATATACATATACCTATAATAGCCATCCTCAATAAATGGGCTATCCAACACTACAAGAATTTTTCAATTCGAACCGGAAGTTCCTGAGACCATCGCGTTCAAACGAACATACTCTTCAGCTTTATATAATAGTATAGATAATATATGGAAATTTTGTCTGTGTCTATGTTTTAACTTTCAACTAATAAAACTATGTTAATTTGTAATTATTATTTTGAATTACAAATGTAGATAAGCAATAAAATAAATAGCAGTGATTGTAAAGGTATTTTATTTTACTAAGTAAAGAAGTTATTTGTTAATGCTGTTCTTTCTCCAACATCTATATTGTTCTCATAATTAATAATACCAGCAGTTGATAATTCCACTTCGGTTGGAATTTCCTCTAGCCTGTGATTCCGAAAAATATTGTGCAAAACTGCAGTTGCAATTATTATTGTTTGAACTTTAGGTAAAGATAAACGCAATGTCAATGTAATCACAGGGAAGCGACGTTTCTATGTACCAAATGTCCTGAAAAAGATAATATAAATATTTCCTATTCCTCAGCAAAAGTTGATGGAATGGAGAAACACCATAGTTCCTGAAAAAACGATGCAATTGCCCCTTGTAAGTACCTATCTAATAGTTCGGTAGGTACGGTATTTTTTGTAAATAATGTCAAAAATTATTTACCTTGTACATACAAGTAACACGAATATACGAGATCAGTTTAACTAACACTGATTGGCAAGCAGATTTCGAAAGCCTAATCTAAACATGAAATCAAACTCATCCAGGGTCTGCATGTAGTTAACTCTTTTCATTACCCGTGATGCAGCGCGACTTTCAGTTTCGCTATCAGTATCGCTAGTCCCTCCAAATCACTGTCGTCACTGTCACTAGAGAATATGGATATTTCCATTGCCTTTTCGTTTTCCTTAAAATCAGTGTAAGCGATATTCAAAACATATGGAGTAAACTGAGGAATTGGTCCGATTGGAAAATGCGATTGTTTACAACAATCAAATCAAATGTCAAAACGGGGAGATAGAGTATTGGCAAGCGTAAACTGTCATTTTCAAACAGAGGGTAATCTATGATCTGTAATCCGTCCTCTCAAAGATCGATTATTGTTACTGATAGCTTACTCAATCTATGGATTGGTTATTGGCATGCTTTATCCATAAAAACGAATGAATTATCAATCTTAGATGGCATACATTGGATTAGGATTGGTTATTAATTTCGGGCGTAAGTGGCGTAGTTGTACAGTGTACCACATGCGCGGTACGGCAGCGCTCTGAGGTCCTGGGTTCGAATCCCGGATCGAGCAAAGCGATATTTGGGTATTTCTGCTTAGTATCAGCCCGGAGTCTGGAATTTGTGCCCGATATTGCGATAGGCTCGCCCCCTAGGACATTATGGGACGGAACACACTTAGCGAAAAGTGGGTGCCTCGGTTGCGCCTCTGCATACCCCTTCGGGGATAATTGCGTGATGTGTGTTGTGTGAGTGTGTATGTTTGGGTTTAATCCATTTCCGAAAAAGTTATTCAGGCGGAGTCACGATCATAACCTATATATATTATAATATACTTTTCCAAAAGTATGCGCAACATTCATAGACAATATTTCTTTAAATTAGAATACCTAGACTACACATACTAACAATCAGAAATTTTATCTATCTGTTCAAACAATATATTGCAAAACTTAGATTTAATCGAATACAAACAGAAATGGAATAACATTGGAAATATCTAGATGTTTGTACAATGAGACTTCGCTGAGACAGTTGTCTTGAAACATCTTGTTTATCGGCTCTTTAAGATGAGTTTGTCGATAGCTCGCTAACTCAAGACGTGCAACGATCTAGACATTCCATAACAGAAACAGCAATTTCACCAGAAACCTATTAATAGGTATTATAAAATAAAATAAAAATCCTTTTATTTCTTGTAACATTAAAAGCACAGAGTTAAATTTTAATTAAATGCTTAAATTGCTAACTTATCACAACATTTTTTTCTTTTTTTTTGCATTTAATATTTAATTTTAATAATTATTTTTAACAATTTAAACTTTTAAACTACTTTTGAATTACTCTAATTATATACTAATAATACATTAATATGTAGGTATACAGTTTAGAAAATTTGTTGCTTTGGAGCATATACTTAAAACTATGTGTTGATTATGGCATTTATTTAGATTTTTTTTACTAACTATAAATCAACAAAGTAAAATATTAAAACTTTTGTCTGTAAACTTCTATCTTGTGTTTAAATTAGTGAATTTTACTAATAACAATTTTAGTCCTTACTTCTAACAGTTGTTTTAAGTAACTTAATTTTCAGAGGCACTACGATGTCTCAAGATAATAAATAAAGCCCTTCAATCACTATAAAATACTTTTATTCCTTCACGCTGAAAGTTAAATATTCATATAAATTGGATATGACATCACAATCATTCCTATCAACCATTTTATTATTTTACTAAAATACTTCAGCATTTTCAGCAGGCTAGATGTGAACCAGATGGTGTATTTCATAACTCGTGAAAACAAAATAATTAATCTTACCCTGTTTACGAAAATGCCCAGAACCGTTAAATTTACAGCGGCGTCAGTGTATAAATACGTTTTGGTTTTGAGTAATGAGTCGTGAAATCTACAAAATTATTTCTATACTTATTTCAATTATTTAGTTAATTAATACAGTATAGTAATCTTAAATGAATGGTTGAGTGACGTCACTTTTTTAATTCATTTGAATATAGACTTAGAATTATTTTCCTGTCAACTGTGGTCTCTGTTTAAAAAACCCTGATGACTGTTATTTATTTGTAATAAATAAATATAATATAATAACCATAACGCCTGGATTAAACAATGTTTATTTACATATGTTTAGTAATCATGTATATAATGTATTCAGTTTTATAATAATATATTATTTTTTTTTTTTTCAAATTATAACGTTGTATCCGCCTATAATGATGGTACACACGGTCCTTAGTTTTATATTTGGTTTTATATTAATGTTATTGTGAACTATCGCTGGCGGATCTAATTAAATAAATAAATAATCTGTATGTAGCAACAATTGTCTAAAAACATTTTATATAATTTTCATCTTCAAATAGTTACTATATCCTACCAATTTACTAGATAATTTACATGACATTAAAGTTATTCCATACCGAAAAATTCTTCATCGAATCCATTTCAATTTTACAGCACATTAAACTGCAATAACGAGAAGGATAAATAGAACAAACGGGACCATTGCAAGGTGAAGTGAGCTCAAAGGGCCGACGGGCGACCCGAAAAAACCTTTCGAATACATGGAAAATCTTTTAGCTCGAGGATTTCGTTTAGCCGGGGATTTATCGTACATCCTGTGACCACAAACTCTTTAATGCATGATTTGATTGCGATTTAAACGTATTCTATTAAATGGATATGTAAATAATGTATAGGGGACGAAAGATAGTGTGTTTTGGCTAGGTCCATCATTTCTACATATCTTCTAAGACGTTTATTGCCTTCGATATATGTATAGCAAGTGTAAAAATATCACAGGTTCTTTTTAAATTTACACTGATTTTATAAAGCTGAAGAGATCATATTATATTATGCCACGGTGCCAATTAAAAAAAAAAAACTCGCTTTTAATCCTGCAACGGACTTTAATAGTAATTCTTATATTTCCAATAAAAATACTGTTATTGTTATAAACTTATACTTAAAAAAAAAGTTAAATCAGGCAAAGGATATTTTCCTATTTTAATTATTTTATAGCTAACATCAACAAAATCTGAGACCACCCTCACGCGCGCTCAGCAGCTGCCACGACACGCTCACTTCGCTCGCTCGCCCACACCCTTCAACAGTTCCAATTAAACCTTACAATACAAACAAAATCTAAACAGTTAAACGTAATTTTAAAAAGAATTTCGACAGTATGTATCGTACCCGCAGCGCGTGAGCGTAGTTCTTGCAACAATACTATTTGGCTTCAGGTTATATGCTCGTAACAATCAAATACCTCGTAGTTTTGAATTTATTCGACAATGAAACGGTGTGATACACAGTGAAACCAGATAAACAACTGGTGCGAGCGAGAATAAAGTTTGTTGAATGTAGCTACAGTTGAACAAGCAGCGCACATATGAAAATTGTTTGTTCCGTCCATTTACCCATGGAGTGGATAGATAGTGGTGTAATAAACACGCTGACCTCATTGCTCATCGGTAACTAGATAATACAATAGACAAGCTTTTATTACCTGTATTTGCTCGTGCATGTCGTTTATCCCTAGGAATTGTTTATCCAGGATACCTAATAGTTCGTGTTTGATTACCACGCAATAGCGATGAACGATTGTAATCGAAAAGTATTTGTTTGATGAAATGAGAAAAGGTTTACTTTTGCATCTTAAAATTAATATCGCGATTATTTTTTTGTATCTTCTATAATTTACCAGATTTTTATTAACATATATAGGTTTACTTTTAGAGTTTAATACTTTTCTCCACTGCTAATCTTCAATATCATATTTGAACTAACAAACTAATTGTTTGTCCGGAAAGTTATCACAAACTCTACGAAGAATATTCTGTTACTTTAAATTTATATTTTTAGCGTTCTACTGATTTCCGTGTTCTACAAAACTATCTCTCAGTGAAGTAGAAATCCCGTGCGACGTAGGAAATAAGTATTCCAATGACTTGGAAATAACTTCCTCTGTTTTCTAGCAAAAATAGATGTTAGAAACATATGCGTAAATTCTACAGTTGTATCGAAGAAATAGAATATAGATGAGTTATATATAGTTACTAATGCAACCTTTGTTATCTCTAAACGTCTTTTTAACTACGCATATTATTGTCATCACTTCATGAATCATTATGAATAAAATGTTCAGATTAACATACATCTGTTTAACAATCAATATTGATCGCTCTGTGGAGAATCATGGGAGAGTAAAGTCTGATAATACCTTTTTGTGTCGCATAGTTGAAAGCACAAATAAGTACTTGCGTATGACGACTATTTTTATACATTTTCAATAATTATCTGTTAGCATTTTTTTAGGAAATGAAGCAACTAAAACAATGGTATAAATAAGTAAACTGAAAGAACTAACAACTTGACTATAAAGTTATTTTTGTGAGATTTGGCAAGGAAATTCAATGATCATGCAAATATTACCTATTAATTTGATATACTTAAATTAGTATAAGAAAACTGTTTTAGGAGACAACAATGATGAACAAAAAACATCAAGTAGTGTAAATAAGTAAGTATCTATTTCTTTGCAGAGATTGGTAAAAATATTAAACTACAAATTGATGTCTCGCAAAATCTAAAAACCGAACAAACTGTTTCGGTGTAAAAATAGCACTTTGTAAAGTAAAATGAGACACAAGACACAGTAGTGAAAAGTACGCAATACAAGAGAATACTCTCAGGGCCGCAGCGCCCGGCCGGCTTGCGGTTAGTGTTGCCAATGCTAAATTGCGATTTTTGGGACTTTTGCGGTTGGCAACGTTTAACAGAATTCATTGTTAGACTTTTCCTTGTATCGATTAGTCATTAAAAGGTGTGCAAAGAATATTGTACCTATTTCTCATTTGTACAAATCTTACAAAAGATTTTGTATTGTTTAATTAGTGAATAGAGTTTACCAGACGTGATTCATGTGCAATACAAAATGTTTTGCTATTATTATGTTAATTCTAGCTTACGCAATTTAAATGTGTCACTCGCCGGTCAGTGAACCAAATAATTATAATTATTATAAGTGAATGTATATAAATATACACTATAATCTGATATCATACCTACTAGGATATAGCTGACTTCCTTGTAGCTACTACGGGGTTGCTGGCAGTGTTGCCAGGGCCCTTGAGTCGTAAGTTACGTTTCGTTTCCTGAAATGTTACATTTTTGCTACAAAAGTTACATTATTGTTTTTTTTTAATTTACGCGTTTTTGGGCAAGCATTTTTGTAGCTGCGAAACCGCGGGGACTCACGAAGCAGGAAATGTGCGCGAGCACACACAAGCAAAATCAAATTTTAATATGTGCAAGATACGTTTCATTTTGTCATGGCGAGCCATCTCTGAGTGTGATATGGAGTGAAATACTTTTAGACCCGCCAGTTTTAGGTGTGTTCAATTTGGATGCGTTGAATAGAAATGCGTTTGTAAACTGTTTACAATAAAAATGTTGTATTACAAATCTCGTTGTTCTCAAAAGTTACGAAAATTGTCTTAAATATAAAAATTACTTCCATGTTACGCGAGGGGGTCAAAAGTAACGAAAAATGTAAGAAATGTAACCTTCTGGCAACACTGGTTGCTGGTTAGGATGTATCTGATCGGATAGCGACCACCGTACACAGGGGGTACAGTGTAGTAGCCTACGTAACTATCCCGTTCCGAGATCAACCGGCGTATTTAAACAGGCCGGCATAATTGTGTCGACTGGCGAGGGTCAATCATTTTCCAACATTCGTCGGTCTATCTAGATCCAATCGGCTTACCATAAGGTGCAATGGAGTATGGCTCGTGTAATAAAGGAGGAAAGTTTAGATTTAAACCGCTGAGGATAATCCCAAGGGTTATTGGAGCAATAACATCTCGACTATTGCGGCAAAAATATAATTACTCATTTTATAACTACAGCTTTGAATGATTCATGTTTTGCGTAATTCTTCAGATAACGTTATGAGTATATTAACCCTTAATAATATTGTAAAAAAGTTGAAATTGCTAACTCTGTTTCTATTTCTAGAACTGGAAGACCGGTTATTATAAAAGATCTTTATTTACTATTTTTGGGCAACATAAGCTGTAATTTATTTCGATTCGATTACGAGTTTTTATTCCTCAAAACAGTTTTGCGTAAATAAAGCTAGTATTTATGTCATAAAGAAACATAAATGAAGTGAATAACTAATTTTTAACTCGCTTTTTGGAAACTCCATTCAATAAGCAGCTTTAAATGCTATATTCAAAACATTTGTAAATTTAAAATATAAGTAGACTATGAAATTGCGATAACTTCAGAAAACAAAGTAGATGTTGAGGCAAAATTTGACGTTGCTTTGAAGTATGGTAAAGTTAATGTCCCCAAAATTAAGGGGTTAGATGTTTATAACACACTCCTCTGATTTTTCTAAAAAATTATGTGTGTATTTTTTGTGAATTATCGCTTGCTTTTATGGTGAAGGAAAACATCGTGAGGAAACCTGCATACCTGAGAAATTCTTTATATGAATTTTCGAGGGTGTGTCAAGTAATCCCTCTCAATAGTAGAGGAGGCCCGTGCCCAACAGTGGGACAGTATATAATACAGGGCTGATATTATATTATAGATGTTTATACGATTGTTTTTTTATGTTCGTACAGGTACAAAGAATGAAGTTTGTCCTTTTTGTTGCAATTCAATTAACATTTCTGAATCTAGTTTCTGGATATGTTCGAGCAAACATTACGTTTCTAAAGGTTTGTTATTTTGTTTTACGAAGGGAATTATTCTAATATGGGTAGTGAGACTTATCAATGCGATTTATATTTGTTTTAATGATATTACAGATTAAAATGTTTTATAGATTTCCCTTTTGGTATTTCGGGCACCACTCTTTTTATGTATGCATGAAGTTAAGCTACTTATGCATTTTACCAAGTTCTAAAACTATATAAAATAATTATAATATTAGTGTAAATACCTAACAATTACACCTACGCTTACGGAGTTAGGCAATAAAAGGTATCATCGCTAATCTGTCAGTATTTTCCCTTATTAATTAGGGACTAAACCGAATAAATAACAAACTATTTTTCATTTTCCGCCAACATAATTCATAATCCACTTTATCACTCTATATACTTCACAATGCACGATCCCACTACACTTAATCCGTACAAACAATCGTAAAGCATGATGAAGTCATGCATGTCTTATTATAAAGCAATATTTTATTAAATGACAGTCATGAATTATGTTGTTTTAATTTTACATGTATTACTCATATATTATTTGACAAAGGTATTACCAATATAAATTAGGGAATACTTAATAACATTTTATAATACCCTGCTAAAGATTAACTCCCTTATTCATGGACGTTTTTTATCTAAGGATGGAGCATTGCTGTGATAACTAGTCTGTTTCTCAGCTTTGTTTATCTGACAGCCAACGAGATTCAAGTTTTATCTCAATATTAGCTAATCACAACGGCCCTATGTCTATGCACTGCGAAGGCTGCTATGCCGTCAGCACTGAGAAACAGACTTGTTATCACAGCAGTGCTCCCTCCTTAGATAAAAACGTCTATGAATAAGGGGGCAAGTTTGGAATAATAAGGGGTTATGCAGACTCTTATCTATCCTAGATATCATATCTCACATCTTCAACGTACGCTACTCAATAATCTTTCGTAGATATTATTTGCCAATGATGATGATGATGTAGACTACGCTAGGAATTTTATACGCAGAAGACGTTACGCGCGCTCTCTGCGCTTTTTAACGCGTGCATGGTTTATAATGCGGCTTTATTCAGTAGGAGTTCGTTACATAACATTTCATAACAAAACATCTATCACTTGTAATACTCAACAATTATTTCACGAACACTCGTGCGGACTTATAACTGTTCTTGATACAGAAACAATTTATAAACTGTTTCCAATGAGTTATATTGGATGTGCGCGAGGTTAATGGATTGCTTTGTATTGAACAAGTCTGGAATTTCATTTCGGTACGTCTTCAGTATATTACAACGTTATTTTTATAATATGCTGTAGACATACATGTATATATAGGTATGTATAAGAGGCGAAAGGTGAAATTTTCCGAATGGGAACCCGACACAACATATAGGTACTAATATGCACAAATGATAATTAGATTCCACAGAAATTCTACATAAATTCTTCTGATGTGCACTTCATGGTATGATTACTAAGTGACCATAGTAAAAACCCACGCAGTCGAAAAATTATTTGAGGATTGTTAACCTTTACAGAGAAATAGGAATACACCCCATAGGGTGCTGCTTGAAGTAATTTGCACGAGGCACTCTCTGGATTACAACACACGTTTACGTTTTCTAACGAAAAGTTGAAAACTCAACTAAGTGGTCACTAACCGGCGCAACGACTCTACGATGCTATAAGATCACTAAACCATATGAAGATGTAGCATGTTTAATATATTACGGAGTAAACTGTATCATGTCACAGTACAGTGCACATGAGCTAATGTAATTAGTGGCGTACGGTGGGTACATGCCTGAAGACACACCCTCTAAATTCTAAGGAAAAGTACCTACAACAAGCCCGAAACTTATTGCATCATAGCTGAGACCAATGACGTCGACAACTCATTATTAAATCGTGAGTCACGGACCAAAATACTTTGTACATTAGACTCGAACTGTGAGCGTAAACATAAAGCTCATTCGATTGTGAACGATGACGTGTGCGTTACCTCACTCTTAAACATATACGTTACGGGTTGATTTTTGTACCTCTAAAGAATTTTAACACGATTAGTATAAATAAATTATGACAAAAATTAAACAAAAGACCAGTAACTTTTTTAGACCATTAATATTTACTACATAATTATTGTATTGTACAGATATATCATATTGAATGGCAAAATGACTATAAATAAATTATGACAAAAAATCTACAAAACGTTTGTCAACTTTTTTTTGGAGCTGTATTGCAGAACTCTTGAACTATACAGATTATTATGGCTTGTAATAAATAAGTATTTTTGAATAATAGGTAGGTACGTATCTTATATGTAAAATTGGGGAAGTATCTGCATTATATATTCCTTCGGCACAACAATAGCGTCCATTGCTTGTTGTATTTAGACTTAAAGAACTGAAAGCCCGTGTCATAATAGCATCGGTTAGATTTCTGTATTGTCTTAGGATGACAAACATTTTACTCCTAAGTATTATTTCGACGGGTAAACGATCCTGTGTCATCAGCCAGTTGTATAAAAACCAACTATTGTCTGCGGTCCGTATTAAAAAAAAACATGAAACTGCGACGAATTTTTAATTACGTATCATTAATTGCCACTTGATGCTAAATCGACAGTTGCAAAGTAAAAAGGGTTATGTGAATAAGTTTATTGGGAAGCGCATAGAAAGAAAAAATGTTTCAAATTAATCAGTAAAATTTTCAAAAAATATTTTGACTATATTTATACTTTTAGCAATTTATTTTGTAAGTTAGTGTATTTTGTTTTTATGTGACGAAATTTTGCAGTTGTTCGTATCTACATTGTATTTTAAATTATGTAACATGCGTCAACTACAACTTAGTCGTGTACACATGTGACGTCTTTAACTTAATGATATTTGGCTTTATTTACGAAATAAATCAAACGAAATGTCATATTGTAAAACTTTGTATAAATAATACGGTAATGCAATAAACAGAAAATCATAGAATTGTAGATGGTTTTATTTACTTTGCACCCGTCGAAATATAATCTGCTTTATCGAAAACCGCTCCCTAAAATAAACAAATTACTTCAAGTGTGTGTAAATACTATCTCTAATCTTTGCGATAATTTAGTTGACTCGAGTCCACACGATGTAAGCAGGAAGTCAAGATAACATTACGGATATATGCAAACTTATTTTAGCATACATTTTTGTACCAACAATGATGATTATATTAAGTAGATATATTATTTATGAAGTTGAGTTCTTTATGCGATTAAAGTACAAAATAATATTAAAGTCTAAAATTGTAATCGTATCTTTGTGTTAATTTGAAAATATTCCCTAAAAATTGTGTTTTTAATGAGAATAAATCTTATAATCAATAATTAATTCCTTATATGCACGTTTAAGATTTCTTTGGTCGATGCGAATTACTTCCTGTTATGAGGTTCCTAAATCGAGTATTAATAGTACATTTAAAAATCGAATATCAAAATTTCTTCATATAATTTTGATGACATTATTGTCGACTAATAAATATTCTTACGACATTACTTTATAACATGTAAAGGCGTTACGTCTACTATCTTGCAGCGCATATTACGTAGTAAGTAGTACACGACTAGGATTTCTTGTACTAAGAAATAGTACGTAACTGTATCGATGCGTCACTTACACGTGTGCGAAATATTGTATGTACGATGGTATACTTTAACCCAATGGTGCCCCGCCCTGGCTAAAATTAGATTCCCCATAGAGCAAAGATATATCGAGACGGTGTCGTGTGGCTGAAATCATATTAATTGAAAATTTTAAATTTAGAATTAACGCGATTTTGAATGAATTCCTAATTCAAAAAATCTGTTGACGAATCCAAAATGTGCAGTTTAAGTTAACTGTGTACAAATTTAGATCTATAAATAATTGTTTATTTTGGTAAGGCATGTTCCTGAATTCCCAAACAATAGGCGTATACGCATGCTGTATGTACCGCTCCCACATGTAATTAGTGCGCGACATGATTCAGTTGGCGATGAATTGCTTTATTGATGGTTTGGAAAAACCAAACGGAAACCCAACAGCTGCCAATCCAAATGAGCGTGTAATTGCAATATAATATCTTAATGCGTGTGTTTAAGAAGAGCATTTTAAGAATTACGGTTTATGCAACGATGGAAGAATCTAAATTAGTTTAAACATAGCTATTATCCGTTAATATACTTCATTATATTAATACGAGCAATAAATGCCTACGGTATTGAAAATGAATTGACGTTGACCATAATGTGGAACAAGGGATCAAAAGAAAATTTTTAAGTTCTAATATTCAATCTTTGACATGTTTACAATAGTTTTACAGTAGATTTAGATCTAAAAGACTAATAAGAAATTTAGACAAACATACAACATTTAATACTGAATGTACTCAGTAGCTTGTAACAAGTGTAACTACTGAACATAATAAGACTTAACATCTCATCTCTCGGAATGGCAAACGGAATTGAACATCAACAATACCATGTAATTCAAGGTGTTGGATGGTGATTCTATTATTTATGGGCAGTCTATCGCTTACCATCAAGCGAACGGCAAACTCGTCTCATCATTTAAAGCAATAAAAAAATATACTCCTGTGCCGAAAATAGCAAAACTTGCCAAAGACAATTTACTGAACTCCCTAGGCTTTCAATGATCGTCGGATCAGCAAGATGCATCGAGTGCTGTTAAGATTAATTGTCGTACTGTTGTCAGTGAAATATCGATGCTCCGAGTTGCACCTACAGTTGGCTATAAATCAGAAGTCGAGCCGGACAATAATTTTGTTTGTAGCATTGAAGTGCAGGTGTTACCTTTTTTCGTAGTTGAAAGCCTAATCTATCTTGTACTACGTTCTACGTTATTATGATGTTTATTATAAACACGGGAACGTCCTCATTTCTCAATGACTTTTCTGTTGGTTCTTCTGAATCGTGAATATTGTTTAATTAGATTCCTTTTATGAACACCACAGCTGTGATTAAAGTATTCTAATTGGAAAATATTTGTTATTTTTGCTTCCCTTTCTTGACATTTCAATATTTTATTAATGCCTTAGTGGTGAATTTTCTTAAACAAGAGACTAAATAAATACCAAGTAACCATGACGTCTTTTTTACTGAGTCAATGGCATATACGTAAAGTTTTATTCGAATACATCAAGAGTAACGTATCAAGAATTTTGATTTGAGACTGTCGCGAAATACTCAATCACACTAATGCTATAAACACAATTGTTGATTGTGGTTGCCAAAAGTCAGACTATACTATATGCGTATATATGAGTAGACATGTCATATAATGTTCTGCTGTAAAAATCTATACTGTTATAAAAAGGTTTTTGCGTCTTTTTTGGAGGCCTTTGGAACTGCTCCGATTCAAAAAATCTTTAACTTAAACAAAGTTACAGTATCCCAAAGTACTATAGGCTATTTTTAGAGAATGGATATCTACTCAGGCGAGGCCAGGAACAAAAGCTATATAAATTGTATGGTAGCCGTAGTGGTCCATAATGACATCGGTCACTGATTTGATATCCACACCAAAACCATCGTTTAAAGTACTTAGCGTATTATGGGATACGAAAAACACATAAGTAATATTAAAATATCCGGCTATTCCCATTAGTTGAGAAGAGTATTTTATTTTTACATCATAGAATTATTTAATTATAATAATTAATATATATTTATTAACGTTAGATTGTGGTAAAGTCATTGCACTTTAATGCTAGAAATCAGAATGCGTCATAATCATTTAAATAGGTTATCGCCTTTGCTATTTCAATTAGCACAATATAACAAAATATTCATTATGACAATGAGATTTATGGTGATATAATACTATTGCATGCTTTTTAATTTTTAAATTTCTAGGAAAATGGGAAATATATGAGGTATCCCTATTTTTGGCAGTAGACGTTGATGTCGATAAGTAATATTTAGATCTGGGCCCTTATTCTGTATGATTGTGTAAACGCGTAACGCGGCCGTGTCATGTTATCTTTGAGAAATGTGCGTGGAATGGTATTCTGTAAGCCAAATTTCTATAGTCCTAAACATGATGCGTTGTGTTACGTGCTTGTTACACACTGTCAAAATAACGTGCGGGATAGAGAATAAGGCCCCTAACCCATAACTTTGATATTTTGGCTAGTTTTAGTTTCTTAAAAACACTGAAAGTTTTGCTTATTTTCTTATTCACCATACAATCGACCAAAAATAGCTGCAAACGTACATCCCATAATAAAACACGTGGCCAGCATTTTTGGCTTCTGTTTACCTTTTGACCCATTACTGGTTTTTCCATCTCTCGTGTCAATAGTTGTAAATCTTGTCAGAAATATTAGCACGTTACCAGGAAATAGTAATTCGTGTGCCAAGTGACGTCACTATATAGTCTTAGCCTATAGAATATTAAGAACGTAAGGATTACTCAGCCCTTATCAATGAATTCATACTGATCAAGAGTAAACACCGCTTGTACATAAATATTGGCGCGGTGGCTGCCCAAGCGCATTCATTGCCATGGTCGCTGCTCACATAACATTTCCCAGTCATTAAGGAGACGCCGCGGCGACCGCACGCACACACGACAAAATAAAAACAGTGATAACGGTAGCAATTTGCAATTGTTTTGTGTTTGTGTTTGGAGAAAAGGATATTGCACATATATCGTCAGAAATATCTTCAACCTTCTTAATATTACGTGATACAAGGTGTGTATTGTGCTAAACCTGAAGTAAGACAGTTGTACGATAAGTAAAGTAGGCTAGTTAAACAATAAGGAACACAAGTGTTACACCTACCTAACTGAAGTCTCTATTAATACATGTAAAGAACACGATGCATCGCTCACTGTGGCTAAAATATCTTCAATTGAATTTCGCTCTAATTAACATGTTGAGATTATTAGTGACCAAAGTTAAAATGAAACGAAATTAATATCCAAAATAGAATACGATTAATATAAAACCAGTGTTAACATTTGTCTGGCTAATAAATTAGAGTCTGCATAGGTAGCATCCTCAGGTAGGTTTAGAACCGGCTGGTCACTACGTACGCTAGCTAAATGTCAAACACTGTTTTGTTTGCCTTATTAAAATTCAAGAAGACCGTATTTTCAATGTCACATACATTCTCGGGTAGGGGTCAACCAGTATACTGTAGGCAGGCCGGTATAATTATGGAAGTGACATCTCTTGCTTGTCGACATTATATTGTTTGACCTATCATGTTCTTAAAATCAGGTCCAGTATAGCGATTTGTCGTATCAGAGAAAAATATCAATTCAAGAAGTGTAGCTAGTTGTCATTTAATCAAAAACAGTAAAAAATTATGCATTTTGGTAAAGATTTAAAAAGTAACGATAGAATACCGTGAGAGGTAAATAAATACTTTTCCGTTTATACCTGTTAATTTTTAAGTATGGATATCAACAAACGGGTTCTGAATTCATGGAATTAAGTTTAATAATTGTAGTCTTCCCAATATTAGCTAACAACTTTTCCAAGTTAATAAAAAACAAGTTAACTTATAATTACAAGCTTGATTTTACTTCCTCATTTATCAGCCAGAAGGTGACGGCGTTTCCTTACATTGATTCGATTATTTCCAGATGAATAAACTCACGATATTGTTCGGCATGCTGTTGTGCCTTGCGGTGGCTAATGCGCGTCATTACGGCGACCGCAGCGAATCAGAAAGGACTGACGACGAAGAAACTCAAGGGCTGAGGCAGGAAATGGACCACACAAGCCACCGACACCGAAGAAGGAGATGGCAATCTAGCGGAGGATATGATTACCAACCCTCCCGATACGACTATCGAAATGACAGAAGGGATTACTACAGAGACCAACAAGATTTAATCCCGCAAATATATAGAATGCTTGATGAAATATCTACTTATATAAGACGGCAGCAAGTACAACCGCCGCCGCCACCTCCACAACCAATATACATTCCCTATCCGGTGCCATACTTCGTACCAAAAGTAGTTGTTTGCAAGACCCCGGTAAAATCTCCCAATGTAACAAGTAGGTTCCCAGCAATGGAAGATACTAATCAGAATTGGGGTTTCGTCGCATCGACTGAGAATATGAACGACGATTATGACGACACCGATGGCGCCAGACCGATCAGTTTTGATCCAATCAGGCCGAAACAGCAAATGAAGAGGCCAGCACCCTCAGTGGAACATGGTAGCAGTCAATCCAAAGTAAGTAATATTACTCTAATAACTATCAGTTTAGTTTTATTACGTAATTTGTAGTACGAATGACATGCTGGGTATGAGTTTTAATAACTCTAATTGGTTGGAAAAAGTATATCTTGGATGAGACATCGGAATTTTAAATTACCCTTGACAGACAGTGTTATATTGTTTGAGTGATGTTTTGGCGGTTATCCCATGACATTGACAAGTGATACCTTTGTAAAAAGACATCGAAAAGCTGATAATATCGTTTAAAAAACCATGTTCATGAGCCAAATACTATTCATAACAGCTTTTTTACAAATTTTGGGTAGAACTCTGGCTACTGAGCAGCTGGATTTTAAAGCACAAATTCCTAAATATCATTCAGCGGCATATTCATAAACGTAAATTCGGCCATTATTTTAGCGAGAACACAAACGTTTTGAAGTAATCTATCAAGAGTAGTACTAAGCGATGTTATTCGTCATCGCTTTTACTGCCAGTTGTTTCCACTTTCTGATTACGGTTGGAGCTCTGATATTTTTATGTGGGATTAAATTGTTATTAAGCACGTTGGCCTCAGTAAAATAAATAATTATAAAACTCTAATTTATTCGGTATTAATCTGTAGTGAATTATGAGAATATTGTATTGAGCTAAAGCATTTGAAGGGGAAAATGTTTAAAAAGGAAAAAGATACATATTATATTACATGAAAACCACGAACGTAATAGCCGAGGTGAAGTACAGTTTACCTTCTGTTTATTTAGACGATTTCTAAAACTTCTTCCATAATATCCATCAGGATATGGCAGTACATTCCCACGCAGAATTGAACATAAACTGATATTGATCTAATAAGGCTTAATAAATTTAGACTTAAAACAAATATTTAATTAAAACTAAAATGCACTACCATTTAAATTATATTGTAATATTCAAAATTAAATTAAGCCTATTATTAATTTACTAATTCAAATTCAAATAATATTTATTGGGGCACACAGGTAGGATTATGGTGTTACACATTTATACTTACAGTACACCTATGTCCCGCTATAATAGCATACAATAATTCTAATCCATATTTCTTTTCTTTTCGATAAACATCATCTATCTTTCCAGACTCCAGTAACGACGCAAGCGCCGTTTTTGGGCCAAGGTCGAACATCGGATATGTCGTGCTTCGCCGCAACCCTTACCTGCTGTGGAAACTCCGACCAAGCTTCTCAAAAGCAGTGCTTCATAAACATAGGCTGTGCCGCCAAATACGATAGCAAAATGTGCAGTTCTGATGCTATAACGGAGGCATTGGAAAACTTCAAAAGATCATACGCACCAGTCAATTAAGTATGAATATTAATTAAGCGTTTGTGTACATTATAGATATATCGTATTTAATTGAGGGATAATCCACCGAACCTGTAAAGTCGTTTTAGAATGACGATATGACGTGGGTGAATTACTTGAACCAGATAATGCTGTATCAGCAATTCTATTGTATTGATTGCATCGGTCTTTTATAAGAAGAAATTATTTAAATATTAAAAGTTGCCAAATAATCAATTAATAATATCGTCACAGGTGTGTCTAAAAGCATCCATATTTTCCATATTATATTTTAACATGTGAACAGAATATAAAATAATGTGTGTACAAAACGACAAACAATAATAATGCAAGTATTGACCTAATCAGTTTTATGTACTTACATACCTATTATGAATTATAATGAATCACAACAGATGAGTTCATAATTAGTGCATTATTTTATTATTTATACTTTATTTATGGGCCAAAATAATGTGTTAACTTATCTGAGTATATTAATATTGTTTATTCAAATACAAAGTTCTTGTTTCATCGTGGCAGAATTCTTGGGTTCGAATACCTTGATTAATCTTTTCTAATTAACATCAGTTTATCTGGATTTAATTCCAATTTTGGCTTGATGATCAAAGATGGTTTATAAATTTAGCCTATTTGCCTTACATACGTAAGAAGCCGTATTATAACGTGGTATTAATTTATGGGGTATTACACCTTCCTACATCGACGTGGGAAGAAATCAGAGGTTGAAACAGAAGAATCAAGCCTCATTTAGGCGGAGCAATTATTACTAGCAATAATTGTCCGCAATTATTTCTAGCAATCATAATATGAATATCCGTAAGACTTGTATACATCAATGCGGAAGGAAATTGTTTTCCCATTGCACCTATTCAGATAGGATAACTTTTTTGTACAATTATTGTGTACGATTATTGTTAGCAGTAATTGTTCTAGCTAAATGAGGCATCACTATACGGTTTATATTATGTTTCATTGTGAATGTAGAGGTATGTGACACATAAGCCGTCACGTGGTTGAAGAAATCGAGTTGGACCGGTATAAACATTTTATTACACGGTTTAGACATCTTGAGGCACCGATATTATATTATTCTAGTTTTGAACATGTGTAAACTTAAATGATATTCTAATAGGAACTTAACAGAGCAAACTTTATTAAGTTAAGTATTTTGTTGCCATATTCCTACTAATTCTTATTTACTTAGTTAAGACTAAGGTGACAGAAGTATATAGAAACTTATTTTCTATCAATGTGTTAACTGTTTTTAAATTAAAGTAATATCAATATATTTTTTATATTACTGTAAGTGCATACTCTATTATTACGTTTTACCTATCTATGTATAATTTTACAAATTGTGCAATATTAAATGGATTCATGTGTAACAGATGCAAGTATTAATTAAGAATTTTAAATTATAAGTACATTTTATTTATATCTTATAAAGAACAAGGAAATGCCAGAAGAGCAGTGGCGAAAGGTTAAATTTTGCCGAAAAGAAACCCGACACTATTGCTACTAATATGAATGAATGCGAACTGCTAATCTTTGTAATGATAATGATGTAATGATTCTTCATAAAGGGAAACCGGTAGAATCGGGTGATATGGAACCATCGCCACTGCAGAAGAACGATATTAGCATTTATTTCTAAAATAAGCATAATAGTAAGTGCTACTGGCAGCTTGAAATCTTAACTGTCTAGTCTAAATGTTAATAAAACATGCCTAAACTTTCTGGGTTTCATTCCAAACGAAGTTTGCAAAAACCTAAAAATATTCAAGGATTTTTAATAAACTGCACGTTTACAATGGAATTGTTGTGATGCCCTGAATAGATAACGCCATTGAACATGTTTTAGCTGCTGTGTTGTCGATAACAAACTAACGTTATGTATACGTCATTTTGCGCCCTTTTGCGACAAGTCATTTTAAAGTAGATTTAATTGTCAAAAGTTATAGCTGACCTGGTTCAGTTTAATCAATACATAATCTACTAGTCTAGTTTTAAAACAATCAACGAAGCCTCATTCATCTCAGTAGCCCGGTTTGCCTAAATACGTAGCATCATTTGCAGGCAAGAAATACGCATAGCGCAGTCAAAAGTCACTGTTACAGGTTACTTATAGGATAACACCTATGGCATTTTTCAACGTTAACCTAATTGTTTTAGACACATAATTTTCACAAATCTATACCCGTAGTCAGTGGAAACATATCTAGTGTACCTAAATTAATGTGTGATAAACAAATAATATTCATAGATTATTTATGTAAATATTCATAGATTATTTATGTAAATAATCAAAGATTATAACAATAGGTTCGGTATAATTGCTTTATGTGGGCGAGGCTATCAGAACCTTACATTATACATCGACGCTTAAAGCAATGGTATTTAAAGGTATGTAAACGAATTTGCATACTTTTAAATACCATTGCTTTAGGCGTATAATTCAATAAATTCAAGATTATCCTTTAATAAAAAATAATGCATATATCCTTACACATATTAAAACAAAGTCCCCCTGTGCGTGTGTCTATCCGAACGCGACAAACTCATAAAGAACCGAACGGATGTCGATAAAGTTTCGTATGGAGGTAGTTTGAGACTCTGGTAAGGACATAGGCTACTTTTTACGCCTGGAGAATATACAGCGAGACTTTTATTCCGAAAAACATCTTTCAGGATAGCAAAAATGGATAACAAAAACAAAAAAGTATTAAAATAGTAAATAAAGCAAATTACGTGTATGGGAATTTTCACAATAGGAAATGCCTTTACTGGTGTATACAACATTTAGAAGTTACATTTTCATTCAGTTCCACGAATTGAAATGGTTTACCGAAATAATAATTTATCATAAATCAATGACCCAATGATTCAAATATGTCATGACACACAATTTTACTAGGTTAGTTCCTTTAAACATTTCCTTAAGCTGTTCCGTTATCAGATATCTATGACAACCGGAACGAACTAGACTTATAATTAGTTTCCAGGAAAATTAGTAATCGTTTAATAATTTATTCCTACAGTTCTTAAATATAAGAAACATTTTTGTTTGAAAGTTGAACCGAACCTGCATTAGCACGTTCATAAATCATGTAGGACTAGCTCGTATAACATGTTCGTCAAAGAAAACAAAAATTCTGGTATTTTTATGGACTCTGGAACGTTCTTCGGACATTGTTTCCCATAAAACCTTGTATGCATAAAAAATAAAATAAGAATGACGTTTTGTTCCATTTTTAAATTTGTCGAAAGAGTTCATAGTTCTGTGCCTACTTGAAAATAATTTAAAAAATGTGGACGTAAAAATAATAATTGGTAATTGAAAAGGCGCCGCTATAAATACAATTATCTTTAATATTCTTAGTAATAGTTTGCAAACATTTTGTCATCGACGAAAATACTAGCAATTGGACAAATTAAACAATTTACTATGTGTGACATACAATCACAGATAATTTAGAGAATCATCACAACGCCATCAACATTAATTGAAACAACAATAAAGGAAGCCACTGACTCGTAATAGAGTTTGTTAATGGCTATTAATTTTTTTATTCAATTCTAGATACAATCAAAGAAGGTTTTAATTGTATTAATCTGTAAAATAGAACGTTTTTCAAAACAGGAGGTGTGATTTTAATACTAAAGAGAAAGATACATCATAAGAGCTAAAGATAATATTGTATTGAATAATATAAAATAAAATATAAATAAAACAAGGATCATCATAATTTTTTGTTTTTAAAATTCGAATTCTAATTGAGAATTACTGAGCTAAATTATTAAACACGTATTCTATATAATATATTCTCGGCGATAGTAAAAGTTACATTAACTTTACAATATTTTTTTATTTTTACTGGAAAGTACTCGCCGCTTTTATCTGTCTAATACCAGTTAGGTATAGCAAATAACAAACGCCAAAACACTATCTACTTTCAACGCTTTTATCCTCAAATCATAACACATTGAAATAGTAGTCGTGTGATATATTGCCAATCACAGTATAAAAGTTTATAATGATTGATGTGCAGACCCTGACATTTATTGGACTAAATGGCGAATGCACTAGGAACAAATATGAGGAAAGAACAAATGTGACTGAATTGAAAGGAGAATTGACCTGTAGTAGCAAAAACTATGAAGATATTAGTAAAAAAATTTGCTGCTTTAAGACAAATAGATGTTGAGCATTGGCGTACATTGAAACTTTTCACAAGGTAACCCGAGGGTAAATCAAATTGCGTTAGTTAACATATCGCGATTAATTTAGTAGAAAAAAAAAACTAATACGAACGTAAATAAACTTAAAAGGGAAGTCGGCAGGAATCGGGTTGTATGGATGCTTCGCCACTGATGTTGAGGTATGTTTGACTCATCATCATCCACAACCTGTAAAGTCCTACTGCTAGGTATAGGCTTTTCTCATATTATGCCACCTTTTTCGGTCCCTAGCCAATTGTATCCAGGTTCGACTCGCGATCCTTACAATGACGTCCACCTATCTTGCCGCTATGTTTGACTAGCAAATCTAAACAAAAGAGACCATGTTCTCCAAGGTTGGTCTTTGATGGTCAGTAAAATCAACGATTAAACCATGCAGTTATTGTTTGCCGTTGGCCATTCGGAAATAGGTAAATGGTTGGTGTAAATGAAGATAGTAAAATTATCGTGCGAAAAATTATGATACGCTGGTTATGACGATTTAAGATAGCAATATTATTAGTATTGTCGTGCCAGTCTATGAAGTGAGAAGACAGCAACCAAAAATAAAATTCAAATTGTATCTATAATACCGGCCTTTTAAATTATAAACGTATATGTGAGTTCTTTGGATTCTTCTTCATTGTGACAGTACTTATTATCAATTGAATAGAACGGCAAAGTTGTCGAAATAAGTATATAGAAATAACGTTATAAGTTTTTATTAACATACGTTTCATATCAAGAAAGAAGAGTTAGTAGTCGTTCAACTTACTGATTGTCCCATTGTGTAAGTTTTTTGTGAGACTTGTCCGGGTTCCATTTTGTAAACTTAATTCGAAACGTGAAACGTCATTTTCGACGGTTCAGTGCTTTTGTTTTCGCCTGATTGGCTTCACAAAAGTATATTTTAAGAGGTTGGTTTTGTTTCCAGATATTTTCAAATATTCAGAAAACAGACAACAGGCAGCAAGTAAGATAATATAAAAATTATCTCATTGTTTTTCAAAGAAGATTTTCTATTACACATAATGCTTATTTATTTATTAATTTATTTTTCTTGTCTTAATATTTCAGTACTTCTGATCAAAAATAATGATCGATAAATTATATCTAGGATATGTAAGCAAAAAATTAAAATAAAAATATTCTTTTTGTTCGTTCAATTAATGTAGCGATTTTCAAATTGCACCTATAATTTATCAACTCTTTAAAGTCCTTTTCAAATTCGCACACAGGAAGACGACGAGAGAACAAAAACATTAAACTCTATCGTGGTTACGCGGCCTGAGGAGCAATGACCTTTCAAAGGAGAAGGGTACGAGATGATGCTTACTAGTACCCTTTAGATACAATCAGGCTGGAATAGGTTTACAAAGATCAAGGCACTGTATGCTTTATAATATTTAATATTAAATTTGTAATTATCAATTTTGAAAACGTAGTGTTTACCTCGGAAAATATTCACTTAAAAGGATTACGGTTAGTATATTGTTTTGAATTTTGTACTTCAGTTTTCATTTGTAAATTTGATTTTTAAATTCATTAGCCTTTTTGTAAGTTTTTTTATTTCGAATTAATTTTTAATAGAGAGAGATCTCGTCCGATATTAAATCTGTTAGCGGCGATAGCCCAGTTGCTAGTGGAACGGACTGCCCAGACGAATGTCCGCAGGTTCAAAATTCAAGGGCACACACCTCTGACTTGTGTAAAATTATGTGTGATTCTTTGTGAATTATCGTTTGCTTTAATGGTGAAGGAAAACATCGTGAGGAAACCTGCACATCTGAGAAGTTCTCTATAAGAATTTTGAAGGTGTGTGAAGTCTACCAATCCGCACTAGGCCAGCGTGGTGGACTAAGGCCTAAGGCCTAATTAACAATACAGGGCTGATATTATTAAATCTGTAAATATCAAATTTGAAGAAATATTGTTTTGTATTGTGAATAAACCTACATTCTATATTTATTCCCCAATCGAAATTAATTTTTGCTTTGTGGTAAGAAATATAATTGCTATTTCAAATCGTTCTCAGCTTCCTACTTTCCATTAACTAAATATAATTAATGAATAATTATAGGGATTTCCAATGTCTATATTGACGTAATATATATATTAGTTTTTTTTTCCGTTTATTTATTTATTATTTATAACACTATAACTACTAATATTTTATACAGAAAACGTTATACACAAGTAGGTATTGATTTAAACAATTGGTACACCTTAGGACCACTTCTATGATTTTCTGCAGGTTGCAAATAAATACATTATCTTTCTTTCAATTCAGAAATATTTTTCTAAAATATTGTAAAAACTAACCAACATGTCTACACATTATTGAATTGACGATCTTAAAAAAATTTACGCTTCCTTAATTCCGCTTGTACTTTTGATTTGAAATAAAAAAAAATACAATAAGAATATGCGTGATTATTGCTTGTTCATAATCGCACAAAGAAACAGTAGCAACGCCACTCAAACATTGATGTGTTATAGACATAAATGATATCTGAACTTAGGTCATTCTAGAACTTTCTAAAGACTGTTACCGCTGAAAATTCCATAGACTTAGACATTGATAACTCATCATATTCGCCCTTCACCAGTCAGGAAAATTTATAGGTTATTTTATTACATGTACATAAGATTTTATAGCTAATTTTATAATCGTAATTTATTGACACATCATGAAATGTTTATATGGTAAATAAATTAATTTTAATTATATATAAATAATAATATTCTGCGATTCCTTGGCGATTCGTCTATAGTAGGGGTTTGTCCATTGTTTGCTTCACGGCTTCTAAAAACTCTGCAATTAATATAATTTGACAGGATTTAGATCTCAGTGGAAGTTGACTTCAGGTAGACTATTCGTAAAAATGTTTTCTAACCACGACGACGACGTAAAATTAATTGGTTAGCAATGTCACTATTATAGTTCGTAAATTGACATATTGAATGTTGAATGAATCACATATTTATATCATATTTGGTTAACCTATTTTAACTTATGAAACATCTGGTGAGCTCAAAATTATTTGCCCTCAATACTTATTTGTTACATGAGCCTCAGATACCATGAATACCACAAATGACGCAAGAATATACCAAGAGTCTGAAAGTAGGTTGTAATTAATATACATTCAATATTTTACGAAATTCATGTCTTTGTATAATAATGACGCCGAACTGTATTTCTTCATAGAAAATGGAAGCTACCAAATCGTTTTTAAATTACATTTAAAAGATCACTTCATTCGAATAGTAAGTGGAAGTTTGTTCGTTCTTTAAGTCAGAAAATCAATACGTATTTTCATTGAAACACACCTCAATTGCCTGGCATGGGAATTTGTTTTCGTTATGATGATAAACTCGCTCTTCATAATGGGATAAAATATTATGAGTGTCGATCCGTAGCGGTACCTTTGCCTATCCAGTCGAATAACTATGCTGGTAGGATTTATTTTATATCCGTCCGGATAGCGACCAACGTACACAAGGCGTTAAAACCTGCCTTGGTTTCCCACGCAAGAATGTCGCGTTCCGGGATCAGCTTGTGTAAGTATACCTATATCCGGTTCCAACAGGCCGGCATAATTGTGCCGACTGTCAAGGGGAAATAATCTCTTGTCAGTTGACATTCTATTGCACCCCACGCTACTTACTAACAGGCGCTGTGGGGTCATTAAGTCGTGCACATATAAGAAATGTACATATTATAGACTTATTTATTTTAAGTATCTATAAAATTAATTAAAATGTTGTTCAGTTCAAAACATGATATCAAATGTTTTCGAAATATCCAATATGCATATCCTACCGCTGGAGTATTTTTTTTTAATAAATACGGTATTCAATAATTTAATTGCATGTTCGTAATTACCAAGCAAAGTGCATCAACCACTGATGTTTTAGTTATGTCTCATTAAATTTATTTTCTTCCTGGAATTTTATTCGAACCATAATCATATTATCACACTAGAGTTTTCCGATATAAAAGTCCTGCTATATATTTTCCCGAGATAGGAAGTAGCCATTGTCGTTCCCAGTGTCTCAAAAAATACAGTCGAAACGAGATCCTCCTCCTTATATTGAAGTCGGTAAAAAATAGCTTCTTGCAACTTCTAACATAGTTGAAAGACAAAGAAGAAAAAAGACAAACACTAAAATAATCGGTAACATGGCGAGAACTTTAGGCCACAGACAGTCTCCGAGGACTCATACTTAAGCCGGTTCCAAACAGCTTGGTTTCAAATTAGTAAACGAATTAAAAATGGCTACAGAATGGATTTTATTTATTTTAATTTTGTATTTATTTATTTATTTATTGCATTACTATACTACATAAAAGTGGTCTTGACATGGACATGCATTTTAAACACAAACAACATTAAAATTATGAAATAAGATAATATAAACAATAAGAAAATAAACAACATAAATTTAGCATAGTATAATACTTAAATTTTACCTTATGTTATAGTTTAAGAGTAACAACACCCACTCTAATAAGTGACTGGAAGATTTGAAAAATTGTAACAAAATAACATAACTCAATTCTGGCTATAGAAGGTATTGTATTGTAATGCCCAACAAGCCTCCGCAGTTGCACAGTTGCGTGTTTCACGTGGGATGCGCTTCGAACATTTCTCGCTATAAACCAATGTCTATTTGGTGTTCCGGTGTGTTCGTACACTGCATACTGCAAAGGGCATGCGATCATAACATATCTCTACACAAAACAATATGGACTCCGCTATTGGTTTTGACGCTTTGAATAGAATATACAATTTACACACACACAACATCACACATATATGCCAGAAAAGGTATGCAGAGGCGCAACCAGGGCACCCACTTTTCGCCAAGTGTGTTCCGTCCCATGATGTGATAGAGGGCGCGCCTATCACCATATCGGACACAAATTCCAGACTCCAGGCTGATACGGAGCAGAAAAAAAACAAATATCACTTTGTCCGACCCGACAATCGAACCCAGGAGCTTAGACCCCTGTCATACCGCGCATGCAATACGCCACCGAGGAAGTCAATACTCAATTACATTAATATACAATTTATAAGAGTTAAATCCCGCATCCAGCATAATCAAAGCCTAAAACATGTTCTGATAATATGTAAAGTAATTTATTCCAAAAGAAAATCTGTCTCCTATGAAAAGACTAATCATACTTTATAAGTTTAAGGGCATGTTTCACAATTTCTAAATGCTACTCGTCACATAAATACATAAGTCGATCAAATACAAAAGTTACACTCTAAACTATGCAACAAACGAAATGACCACGAAATGAGTTCTATCTACATTAGCTGTATAATACTATTATAACCCTCAAATAAAATCGACTTGAAAGTATTGTAATTTGTAACAGGCCCTAAGTTGAGTTATGGTGACAATGGTCATCCCTCAAAAAAAATCTGTACAAATACTGGATTGTTAATAATATAATTGCGGTTTGTATTGTTTGTTAATTCCTACTTATTATCTATTATTATGATATTCATTTGTGACAATCGAAGAATGTTAAGTAACGACTGGGAAAGAGTTCGCTTTGCTCGTGTATTTATTGCGAGAAACTGTATTTTGTTTTCCTAGTATTCGCTACTTATTACTAGTGTTACTAAAATATATGTTTCTTTAAAGTCTATTTGAAGACTACTACATACTTGCTATTTGGCATATGCCCTGCGTATACATTTTTTTATATAGCCCTTCAAAATGACCCCTCAGCACATGATGGTAAACTGAGTGGGCTCCAGAGAGAATATTAACTGATGAATGAGGTTAACACATTTTTTTTGTACGTGCACGGAAAATTGATCCTAATAATAAGCGGAGTAGGGTCCAAATAGAAAATTTCGACTGATGAGAGATTACCCCTCGCCAGTCGCCACAATTATGCCGGCCTGTTTGAATCGGACATTTACAGACTGATCATAGAACGCGATATTTATGTGGTCACTATGACGGGTTTTAACACTTTCACCTTTGCGCACGGTGGTAGGTATCCGGACGGATATAAAATATTATATTCTACCACCAACTCATCCATATATGTATATACAGTAATATTATCATGAAAGTGTGGGTTTTTCCGTAATTCACCGAGTAGCGGACGAACAATGTTTTTTTTTTCATAGTGATGATTAATATACACCGAGAAGGACAGGTTACTTTGTTCTGAAATAGTACAAGCACTGTAAGGGACCTTTATTTCCAGAAAAGACTTAGAGGATTTTGGGAAATAGAATTGCAATATTACATAGCCAAAGTTTCTCTCTATGATCAACTGAAAATAAATCTTTTATCGATGTTATTACGTCTCAAATCGATTTGTACAAATAATTTGTTGATTCAAGTTCAGGAAACCAAGCGGTCAATGGTCTAATACTTCCTAAGAATAAACGATTCGGCCTTGAAATAATAATAGTTCTCCTGTTCGCTATAATTAAGCAATTAACATCTATGAAAACAGTGAACATCTATGAACGAGTTTCTATTATTAAAACATATGTTTACCTTAAAATGATTGACGTAATTTTTATTTGATTACATAAGTTTTTTTTTGTTTGACCACATCTATATAACTTTCTGCTGAATAACTAAATTATTATGTTATTTAAACAATTATAAGCTCAATAAAAAAATATACTTATTTGAATTTGGAACATAAAAATTTCTTATTTTAAAGCATACTGGCCATAACATTAAATGTTTATTTTACTATCATTATTATTTTTGTTTGGTTTAAATCACTTCCGTGGTCCTCACTGATTCATAAGTCTGGAAAGCCTCATTCAAGCAATAACAAAATAATCGGTTGTAAAATTTCATTCATCATAATGACGTCATTTGCGGTGCGAGTTAGTTGGGTTTAGTATAAGGAAACAGTCAATCTGGTTTCAAATCCCTTTCCATCATGACTCAGAAGGCAAAAGAATAAAAGTAACCATCCATATATTTTCGAAACAAATGACGCGGACTTGAAATTCGTTCGCCCTGCATAATTGGCAAGCGTTACTAATGGGTGTAAACGGAAATATAATGTATTAGTAAATAAATAAGTACAGCGTGTATTCTCTATTGGGAGTTTTTGGATTATTTTTGAGGTATTTCGGTTTTACCTTCATGTTGTAATGTTTATCAATAAACTACCCTAAAAAGGTTTTTTACGATTATACCTATAAAAAACAATAAAAAATAGTATAACAAAATGTCTCTCAAAATCATAAATATCCCAACCTAATGTTCTAAACACTTACATAATATATTTAAATTAAAAAAAAAATCCGTAAAGTATTTTCATTCCTCCGGTCCGGGGTACGGACCCGCGACGCGAGGACACGTGCTTTAAAATATTACTAGATACTTATAATAAAGTTAAAGGACAAACTTATTTCATTTTTTACTTTTTTGAGATATTGTGTGTCGGGGTTTTATTTTATTTCAGAGATTTAATTTCTATTGTCTCCACCGACGGCCTTAAGTCAAAGGGGCCTCAGTCATCATCTAGCTATGACCTATTAATTAAAACCATTCTTATGAGTCCAAACACGCCACTTCTGCTGTGAGTTGAGGTGGCATCTCGCAGATTACTTAATTTTACAACATCAGCTCTACGTTGCCGTGTCTTGGAAATAATCAATAGATCTTCACAAATTAATAGCTAAGAATCAACTCGGTCACAACAGTTTTCAAACAAAAAAACCGCATCAAAATCAGTGCATTCGTTTGGGAGCTGCAATGCCCCAGACAGATATACAAACACACACACAGATACATAGTTTAAATTTACAAAACCCGTCTTTTTTCTTCGGTGGTAAAAATGTAATTTACGAAGGAATTTACGATCTTTTCCTTAGGGCTTTTTCAACCCATATTACTTAAATATTGGCCACAAGCATTGAATATTTTGCTGTTTGGAACGTAAGGGATTACAACCGAAAGTTTATTTGATTGGAAACCTCATTAACTTGGTTGCGACTAGACCGCCCGCGGATGCCTCATAATCATGCGGATATTGCCACATGAGTGACGGATATATCTCAAATTTACTTTGACTGTACTAATCTGTAGAAAATAATGAAGTTTTCAGCTTAGAAATCTTTTCAATCTTTTAAATTTTGTACAATATTATGTACAATCAGATGTCAGAGTCAGACAAAAAAGATGAACCAATTCAAAACTTCAAAACGGTTCTACATATTCATTTCAATAGAAATTTATATATTTTTTTTTTACCTAAATTGAAATATACCATCTGAAGTATATTATAGTGAAGAAAACACGTTTGTTGATACGTAGACAAAACTTTAAAGGCGATTTGAAATTTTGAATTTGTTTAGCTATTTTTGTGGCCGACTGTACGTTAATAGAAGGCAAGTACCGAATATTCTTTTTAAAAATGTTCACTCTACGAGACTATTTAAAGTACCGCGAAAATATTATATATGAGTATAACTTTGTCCCATACCGACTATATTAATAAAATATCCAGTAATTATTATTCCAAAGCTTTCTAATCAGCCCTACATTGTTACGAATTATACAATACTATTAATTAGAGTAAAAATAATTCAGGAACTTAAATAAAAACCCAAGTACGTTATAATCAATGGTATGCGTTTGTGATTCCCCAACATAACATACATAATACTTGTAGAGGAAACCGTTCCATTGAATAATTCACTATGGACCCACGCGCGATTTCAAATTCAGTGGGACGAAGTGGTTAATTTCCAAAACAATTTAGGATTCAAATATTGAATATATCTTTTTGTAAGACAAATGACGAGACGACGAGATCCTCGTCTGATATTAAGCGACTGCCCATATGCAGTAACGCTATTCAGAATTTTGAATTATAAAAATCTCCATGGCACTCGACTCCTATTTATTTATTTTATTTGGACACCCAACAAAACATACACCATACATATTTATTTGTTGAAACAATAAGTAATTGCTGCAGTGATGTTTCACTTACAGGCTTATTTGTCTAATAATCTCCTTGTTTAAAGCAAAGTTTAATTAATACTAAGATCTCCATTTTGCACAGATTTTCAAAATCGGATCATAAATTAATCTGCCTTAGCCCAAAAAATATTTTCAGGGCCGTCGCGTTTAGGATAAGAAACACGTTTTTGCATTTTTTAAAAAAACTACGCAATAATTTACGATATCCACGTGTAATAAAAATCGATTTAACCTTGAAAAAATCCAACTTGTTTTATATCCGCTGCGTAAGAATTTCGCATCTTCTTTATAGTTATTTAATAAAAAAAAAGTATTTTAAAACATGGACTATGTTCATCACTTGCAGGCCTCTTAATATCGAAAAGGTCAACAGCTGTCTCCTGCAGTTGATGATGACCATAGAAACTAGTGGGTCAATTAATATCCATCAGGGCAACTGCACGCTGCAGTGGATGGTGACAATAAAAGGACATTACGAAGAGACGCGCTTCAGGATTAGCCGGTGTACGTATCGTATATCCATCTACCACCATTCCCAATAAACAATCCTAATCGCTTTTTCGATCTATCTCAAAAATGGACCAATCAGAACAAAGCTTTTTTAACATGCTTACAAATGAGTTTCGATTGAAGGCTCGGATTGAAGATTGAGATCGTTTATTGAAAACGGCTCATAGTAAGGCAGGTTTCCATTATACTAGACGGCAACAAGAAACACAAACAACGTTGTACTAATCAACATATTTGGACTGAACTGTACGAAGAGATGCAGTATCTTAACATACAAAACAAAGTCTTTCGACGCGTCTGCTTGAACGCGATAAACTCAAAAACTATCAAACGGATTTGGATGAAATTTGGCTTAGCTAATATAGGTGGGATTTAATAAATCTATTTGCGTATTCAGCTACCAAAGTTGTTCTTCGACTAGAACGCCTGTAACTTCAAAATGGCCGATATGTCCCTGCAAACACAATGGGACCCTTGACTACACATATTTTACTTTATAATTATGATTTTACACAAAACGTGACACGGAACTGTTTATTATTATATTTTCAATAACATTTGCATAGTTTTTAACATTAAATTGTGTTACCACCTTACGATCAGTTGAGTTAAAAGCAATAATAAAACGAATTAAACGGCCTTCTACGCACGCGCGTACTCATTACCAGGATTATAACAGTAAACAAGACTATTTGTTCGTAATATTTTTAATACATAGAAACAAATGTCACTAAAGGTAAGAATCAGATACTGTAAATGCCAGTTTTTATTAAAAGTACAAATATTAATTCTATATTAAATAGGGTCTGAAATTATTTAAAGTCCGGTAAATAATCCTGTAGTGATGTATGTACGCTATTGTGTCGATAAAATTAGTCAATTGTTAAACTTCTTTATTCCATCAGATTATAATTCGATAGATTTTTTTTTCAAATCATTAATAAAATCAGAACTCAGTCCTGTAACGGCTAATAGTATTACTGACTATAATAGGCCTCAAATCTGAAGCCTGAACCTTACAGTGTTTTTTATATTGTGGACTGTCAAAGTAAACTTGCACTTTTTCCTGTCACTTTTAATATCATAATCGCATTGTGGAAATCAACCAGACGCGTCTAAAATAACACATTGAAGGTTAAACTACTCATTGGGTTTGGGTTTTCCAGAGTCTGTCGTTTATGAACGTTCAATTAATTTGTATGTCCATTAATCTAATTTAAGCCATTTGGCAATTTAAATCATAATTTACTGCTTTATGTAGTAGTGGGTTTTTCACATTACCCATTACAGGGAACTATGTTACCATTTAAAAAAGTAACACATTAAGGTCAAAAATTTCAACTATTATGTTATTCAACGGGGGCTATTCCGTCCACGGGGTTATATCCGTCTTTTTGCAATTACGATTGTTCTGGTCGAAGGACAGCTTTGATAGCCGTATAGATAAAAAAGGCAAATAATCTTCTATTTACCATCTCTTTCTTCCGCACGCATCTTAAAGCCCACTGACGTCACATGCTAGTATTTCGTCCCTTTTCTGTTCTTTGACACTCAACTTTACTAACTAAATTTCAAAGGTTTATAACTTGTGGATTCTTCAAAAGATTTCAATAATTTCTTTTGTTTTAGAATTTACAACTTACATGTTTTATAAAAGTTATAAATAAAGATAAGTCAAATACTCTATTGACATACACATACTTTCGATGTTTATTAATGTGCAGTGTTCTATTTAGAGCAAATCAAATGGTATGCTATAGCCGTTTATGAACCGTTTTAATAGATGCAACGGAGTTTTGCTCTAAAGCATCATGTCGGATGATATAGTGTGAAATTAGGGCCAAAAACTTAATATAGTCACTATGTAATAAGCCCCTATTAACATCAGTTCAAATGACAACTTAAGTCACAATAAATAACGGACTTTGACAGTTCAGTTTTGTTTAGTATTGCCGAATCATCTGAGAACAAGCTCTTAAATAACAAGTTAAGTCAATTAATCTGTTCAATTTATTACATGTCTACTTAAGATTTTACTCAAATATGAGATTGATTTATTATATTATTATACTGCTCTAAATGAGTCTAAAGTAAAAAGCGCGAAAATTGCTAATACAAAAATGGCTGATCCAGAGCTTAAGCCGCACAATATTAACTTTGTATTAAATGTAGGCTCTTTTACATACATACATACATAGTATCACGCCTTTATCCCATAGGGGTAGGCAGAGACTATATATACTTCTCGCGCTTTTATATTTTCTAAACACATGAGCCCGCGGTAATAGAACGCCTCCGAGCACATTCATGTAATCGTATAAGAGCTAATCGAAAATCCAGATTGCGAACGAGTGCGTAATGTTCCAATAATCTGATAACGACACACGTATATAAAAATGGCATTCATTGTGTGATAAATTGATACTTGTACGTTTTTTCGTATTTTCGAGAATGTACAAAAAATAGTTTTTGATACGAGAAATACTCGTATAACTGGAAGGGAATTATAACTGATAGGTTATAAGTGGAGTAAGGAAACCCAATCGGCCTCTTGATGGTAAATTTACTACAGACTAAGAACACCTGTTGCCAGAGGAATTGTGTGAGGCCTAGCACCTAGCGCTGATAGTCATTCTAAAATTAATATGAAATCATTTTTTTTTGTCGTTTTTTGAGATCACTTAAAAGTTTAGACCACTTTAGATTTGTACGGAAACACCAGAAAATTTCTTTGCAACTTAAAAAAATAATGTAAGACGAAATGAATTTAAAATAAGTTGAAGCCAACAACAACTATAGTACTGACACATAAAGATATATTTAGAACGTTAAATCTTATTTTGATAGTAGCACGCTATGTTACACTCAGCGGCAGTCAGTATTGACCACAGACACATTGTTATATTGCTCAACAGTATTTTGGTACTAGACATTCCATTCTCGAATGACATTGAATCTTCCGTTGTATTCAGAATCCGGTATATTTGAGTGTCGTGTTTCACGCGTTTATCCATATTCATAGATTTTGCAACAACTTACCGCGTGTCAGCATAAACTCTATAAATTTTACGTACAGGCACCAGACTTTGTGTTTGTTTGCACACAATTTCTTAGCGGCTAATATTGTTTACTAATAGAAAGGCTACACTGCCTCTCAGTAAGCATCCATCCAAGAAGTTATCAAAGAATTCTGAAGGCATTTTTTACTAGATTTCACATCCGCTGAGAAAGTAAGTAGCTACTATTGCAGGTTTCTTAGTAGCATATTTAAAAATAACGGTATTTTGTGTAAGGGAATTTTCATTTATAATATCCACTTGTATTTCAATGAACTACTTTTTATGTTTTTAGCGCCATGATCAATCATAGAAGTATCTCTTACAAAGCCACAAGGTTAAACTAGTAATGTAGTTAAATAACAACTGGATCTAAATAGTTATTTAAACGCTAACAAAGTAGTTTGATCGGCCATTACCATATCGTGCGTTAAATAATGAGAATTATTTTGTAATAATTCAGTCTTCGAATAAGCTATTATGTGTTTCGTATGCATTGTTCAGAAGATTTAAGTTCTCAACAATCATGAAACAACGTACTTTATTAAGTTCAATGCAATTTGTTCCCTTTATAAATGGCAATCTAAGTCTCTAATTTAGGTCACAGGATAATTTGCTCATGCATTCTATATAGGCGCCAAACAAAATTACGTTCACAAAACATCGATAGATAATGATTCATTTAGAATCGCAAAAACAAAGAAGATAACGCGTATTAACACCTACTTATTACGTTGCCTTATAGATAAACTTATATTATTCATAGCCAACGCCTTGGCACGTCCTTGAAACTTGCTACAAAGTACTTCATATTTTATAAACATGTATCACGTAGTTGACAACTCATGCTCCCTTTTTGAGTCTTGGTAACTTTTGATCATTCCTTATGCCTGAGTGTGGTCCGTTTTAATATCAACAACTTTACTTTGCCTTCTTAACTCGTCGGCAAGAACGTTCAGTAACGACAACTTTTCTCTAATAAAATCAACAGAACGTCTAATCACGTCGACCGCGAATCTGCATTCGCTCGCACAACGTTTTAATTCGCCAGCAGCTCATAATGAACTTTAATAGACACTTTTTCGACGGACATTAAATTTGTATGAGGAAATTAGTCACATACTGAGTTGTCGGCGCTGAGCCGATCGTGTTAATGATATTAATAGTAACACTGGACCTGTTTTTTGATACTAGTCTAAAATTAATATATTCTGTTGGACTTTTTTATCGATGATAAGATTTAATCTTAGCTGCGGCCGGCGATTGGCAATAGCCTAGTTGGGTGTGGTATGAATTGCCGAGACGAATGTCCGCAGGTTCAAAACCTAAAGGTACACATCTCTGTCTTTTCTAAAATAATGTGTGTATTGTTTGTAAATTATCGCTTGCTTTAACACTGAAGGAAAACATCTTGAGGAAACCTGTACACCTGAGAAGTTCTTTATAGGAATTTTGAAAGTGGGCCGCACTAGGCCAGCGTGGTGGACTAAGGCCTAATCCCTCTCAGTAGTAGAGGAGGCCCGTGCCCAGCAGTAGGACAGTATATAATATAGGGCTGCTATTATTATTATTATATTTATAATATGTATTGATTTTGAAATGTATAACTAGTATTCACAAAGGCGCGTCAAACATCCCCATGGTTAATACCCATCGTACATGATCGTTTTTTACACGGCTCGCAAAGATCTCTTTGTTATGGTGCCTACGGCCAAAATTCGTTGACCTACTTAAGTATCTAAAAACTTAATAACATTTTAATATTTTATTTATTTTCACTAAAGATATTATATATATACTATAATAATAGGCCTAGCTAATAGTAAGTGATCTCGGGAACATTTTTGAAGTCAAATGGGCCTCTTGCAGACCCAAATGGGTTGAGCATAGCTGGTCTCTACTCAATAGCTTTCAAATCCCTTTCTCTTCATTCCATAGAATAAATCAGCCAATACTTGTTTACAGCACGCTTCGCATAGAATTCTATGTGAATAGCTAACCGAAGGCAAGAGTATCGAACTGTCCTATTGACTCAGTCCACCCTCTCGATGCGATCTAGTGGATCTGCGTGAACTATTTTAGATGGAATTTATTTACACGTTTGTATGTTTGATTGGACAGAACTTGTAACGAGTTTGAAAACAGTGTTGTTTTTATTTGAATACCTTTAATACCTAGTAGATAGGTGTACCTACGAACAAACTATGATAACTTTTTTTAGGATTCTAGACCAGATCCCTGAAGCCGGAATATGACTGTTAAAAATAAACACAAATGACTAAAAACCATATTCGTCACATGTTTAAATTAAATTTATATTTCTTAATCAGCAAAATTGTTATTATTTAATTTTTAATACATTAATGACATCATGCGAGATATTCAAAGCCGTTTTTTAAAGCTTATAAATATATTTGATTAAGACCTATGGCCAGTAACGATTTGAGAACGTAAATATCACGCCAATCAATATTGACACGCATCGCTTAGCAGCAGACCAATAATTGTATTAATCTCACGTGGCAAGTAATGTATTTAATAGTTGAAAGTTAAATACAAAGCAATTCCAAAGAAGATACCAGTTTTTGTATTAATATCGAATCAAAATAAAATTACATGTATTTTTAAATGCATAGCGTCGACCCGCAACAAATACCTCACGTTAATCAAAACATCGCGCGATATTGTAAACATTAAATCTTGAAATGGTTTTAAATGGTTCCTTTATTTGAATACTTCTGTTAAATAAGATGATACCCTATTATATAAAAAATGTTCTAACGCAAATTTGAGTTGAGTGATTTTTTAAGAAAACTATGAAAAATTATTTTGCTAAAATTATACGTTTTCATCGATTTTTTTTCGATTGGGTATTTTATTTAAATGCGTAAAGAAAACTGCTCATGCAGCCTTCACTTAACATTTCCTTATTAAATTTCATGGAGTTATTTGAAACTACACCTCAAGGTTTTGAGAGGTTTAAAGGCAATTAGTTTTAATGTTAATATTGATTAGATAAAATTTATTTAAATATCCAAGTATAATATTTAATTATCATGCACAGGCGCACCTTTGATGCGTTAAACTGCCTTTCTTAATATAATATAATAGCTAGACTACCAATCTGTTCATAATTACCATCATGGAATTGTTACTCACCTGTGTTATTACTGTCTTCCTTGCTTCAAATAAATTAAGAGAGAGATAACATTAGATTAGGCAGTGTTAAAATAAGATTTATTGATAAGGTCTATTTTTTATATTTAATTGATACCATTCACATGATGCATGCAAATCGTGACTGTACCGTAGATGTTATCTGCAAGAGGTGCATTGAAGCCCTGAATGCTTACGTCACAGATGTTTTATGGATCTATGATTCAAATATTAATTATTCCAATAAAATAATAAACCCCACTATGAAATCACGACATTGTCATGTCTAAAGTATTCACGATGCACTTCTACCTACTATGATTCCTGATCTCTTGACTCAATAACGAGCCATCTCATCTTTAAAGTATGATATTAAGTGATAAAAAAATTAATGGTATATGATTCGTATCGAATTTATTTTTAGACTAGAAAGCTACCATAGAAGTACTAGGACACATCATGTTATAAGGTATGCCTTCGATCAACCTTAGTTTATGGAGTGGTCAATAGCTTAATTGGCATATTCAAAACCCAAAGCACACCTGTGACGTAACGTGTGATTTTTTATTAGTTATCGTTTGCTTTAACGATAAAGAAAATAATGATGAGAAGACCGATTTACCTGAAAATTATCCACAAACATTTCTAAGATCAGTGTGTTCTGCACTACGTTAGTATGGTGGGCTAATCTTAAACCATCTCCATAGTAGAAGACGCACGTGCCAGCAGTGGGATAGTATACAATCATATTAGTATGATTCTAATATTTTTAAACATATCCAATAAGATAAGGATTTCCTTATCCATTTCGATTTCCAGAATATTTATTCTGGCGACCATCTAGAGAGGTAAAGTCGGCCCTTGGTAATCATGTACACTATGTTGATGTTCACAACACGTGGTCGCTTTGCCGTGCTAAGAAAAAATCTGATTTAGTATTCTAATTTAATGTACTTAGTGTCGTAAATAAGAAAACAGCACCTTAATTTCCTATGACGAAGTTTATTACGCAGTAAGTAAAATCGTTGTTCTAAGGGTGGTACAAAATGGTTTTTTTTATAAATATAATTTGAATGACGATTTGCGGCTACCACAAAAGCAAATTACCGCGATGTATTCTTTACATACATTAGCCAATACGCAAATTTCAACATTCATTCATTCCAGTTTATGTGGATAGTGTTTGAGCAAAATGAGGACTCCATGTTAATTATACTTTTCCTTCGCCAAAAAAAACCGCTAATGTGACTCATTTAACAAGAAAGTATAACCCGCTTTCGTTTCGTGAAAGGCGAAAAAATGTTTACAACTTTTGTATTTATAATAGCAGAAGTTTAAAACGGCTTCCTTGACCTTGTTAGAGTTACATACTGAATAAACATTTGCCTAACACTTCGAAGATAAGGCGTTTATATGTTACACATTCGATAAATATTTTTCAAATAAGATCTCTTAAATATTAATAGTATTAAATCTTTGTGGGATTAACTCTTTGTAAACAAAAAAACATAAGTCAAATATAAGCACGACCTACCGCATTATGGGTCAGGAACTACCTACAATTTAGTTCTTACAACATCCAGATTTAAACCAATTATTAATACTAAGATGGCAGTAATTTATCCTAGTACAGGAATGCGATATGAAGACTATATCAAAACGTTTACCCTAGCATTTACGATACGAATAAACTAATGTTCACGTACAATATACTATAAAAACCAGTAATATAGTTACTGTGTACGCGCGGTGGTGGTACTAACGGTTTCCGAAGCCAGTCTTGCAGTGTGGTGGTACCCATCGCGGAGGCATCGTATAAACAACTCTGACGGCCCGCCGCCAGTCACTAACTCGTCAGCCAACGACCCTGCCGTCTAACAATGAACATTTCCAATACGTGAACAAACGTGAAAGTGTTTAAGGTGAGGAATAGTGGAATATAAAATATGTGAAGTGTGATATCGCGTGGAAATTGTGGAATTGAATTTTTGTGTTCGGAATAATTAAATTTATAGTTTGTATTATGTGCGCATGTTCAACATACGTGTGATGTATGGGATGAATAGTAATTATTGTCGTTAAAAATCAATTATATGGCATTCAGAAAAATATTAAACAATTTAAAATTAATATCGATATAAGCAAATCATTGCAAAATTTTGTTAAAATCATCGTATCGTGCATAATTGGAACACAAACATATCAATAACTATATATTTTTATATTTAAAAATCCGACTCCAAAGACCACTACAATCCAAAATATAATAAAATCTTCATATATGATTTAATAAAGTATATAAAATCACAAGCAACGTAATCTTCTTTGCCATTCGCGTTTTTATCTTTATATGCACATTAAATATTTTAATCAATGCCTAATTTAAATTGAACATTTGTTTTAGTACATTTATTTGCTATTTTTCTTTCTCGTAATTTCCTTTGGAGTCAATAAAAAAAAACTTATTTTAGGGTAATTATTTTACTGACTGTACACAAAGTAAACATACTAAAATAACATTTCTCGAATAGTTTGTGCTGTTCTTAACACTTAACATTTGAAGTTGTGAGCACGTTCGTAACCTCTTGATGCGAGAGGAATCTTCGAGGATTTTATACCTGACATAATAAAATATACCTTATGTATATTCCAGTAATTATAGCGAAGGCAAACCTTAACATAAATATGTTGTAATGTTGTTAACATATAAATACGACGCCTAGATCTTTGCGGTCTTTGGTGCGATATCTCTCACAGTTCTTGTTGATAAAATAATTGACGAAAGACCGCATTTACCTATTACCACGTGCGTTTTTCACAATAGAACTTATAAGGAAAATAAATTATTATATTTCCCTTCTTGATTTTAATGGTATTTCAATGAATATTGTAAAGTTAAAATTGTTGTCGGCAAGGCGTTTTTCATTCCAAATTCCAATAAAAATAAAACTAGTTTAAAATAAACTAAATACATACAATGGCTGGTTTAGTGCGCATAGATATTTTTATTATACCAAAATACTAGCATATTAATCAATAAAATCCAGTTAATGTATTAAAAAACGCGCGGTACGATTTTAAAAATAAATAATTGTTGATTGTAAGTACTTGAGATTCATATCTTCTTATCGAATCGATCTTTTTTGTAAGACATAAGGGTCACATTACCCATAAAAGAACCAAAGATTATAATAAAATAACGTCTGTCATTATCAATTCTCTAAAAAAATAACATCAAAGAGTATAGACAATCTACTAACAACAGAACAGTAAATAAATACAGGAATTAAGACATCTAGAAACAATTTACCCTTTAAAGTACATTCATCAAGCTAATGTGCATAATATGTAAATACTAATCTCATTTATGGAGCAAGTGTCATTTCCTGGCATTCATTGAAGGTTAGGCAAGTTCTTTAGGATCATTATCTAAATAACGCTAAGCAATTTGTTAGATCGGTGTACATGAACGGTGTGAAGTTAGGCCACCAAGTTTGTAATCACCTTATAATAGTTTGATGTGTGTAATTTGACTCATGTAATGTCATGATTTTTTACGTGTTACAAGCAACATTAAATTGATTTTATAGGCACCGAGGACCCAAGCATAATTTCAGTGGGTGAAATAAATATTTAGATTTGTAACACAACTTAAATCTCTATCGATAAAAGCATCGGCAGATATATTCGTCGTGAGATACGACGTAGAGATGAACTGTAAACCTTATTGAATCAGTTCAAATCCGGCCAAAATTGCGCATATATTTAGAATATGCATAATACAGCAATAAAAAAAAATCTGTCAAATTTAAATAAATTTTGGTGTAAAGCTACGTAGCTCTTATGAGCTACGAATAGAAATGTAAAGAAGTGATAATATTAACAAAATGTATTTAAAATATTGAAACGTTAATAGTTTAATTACAAAAGGTTTAGGAAGGTTTAAATCATTTATCTAATGTCCGACAGTTACAACGTATTTTTTGTGTTACAAGTAACATTACACGTTTTTCTGACAGAATGATTTGTAAACCTTTTAAGGGGTTCATAAATATTGAAATCGCATTATATTTAATGCATTTTATAGATAAGAAACTGCATTATTGTATGCATATATTATTTAATATTTTTAAATTAATGATACCTTATTTTTTTCATTAACTCATCTCTGTCATAAGATCTAACAAAACTGGCGAAATCTGTGTTTGATACACTTATGTCTAACCTTGAAAAACAAAAAATTCAATTTATGGCACACACACATTGGCCTTGATTACTTCAGTCTATTATTAGAAATTTACGCTCATAGTAGACTAAAGTAATCAACGCCAATGAAGCGCGAATATTTTAAAATATTTATTCGGTCATGCTATAGGTAATATCTAATGAAATGTCGGATATTATTTATTGCCCTATACTGTCGTGCTAAGATCAAAAGCGGTATTTCAAAAAAAGCAAAATCTTGATTTTTATGTCGTCAGATAGCTTAACGAAATACCCATCCAATGATCTTACCTAAATAACGGTATCTTGTTTAGAACTAGCTTAAAATCCTTAAAAGAGTTTCTCTATCTCTGTTTTACATACAAAACTATATTTACAAAACTTTGATTATCTCGAAATAAGATTTCCCTAACATACCGCTTTTGCGCTTAGCACGCCAGTATATTTCGGGCAAGTTGTAATGATCCCACGGCTCGCTGCATTTATTTTTGTCCCGTGACGTGATTGGCGAGACTAACGCTATAACCTAAATTGCACACCAATAAAGGGGTATGTCATATTCTGCAAATAAACCTATGGAATATCATATAGGGTAGGCTAGCTCGTGGAAAGATGCCAAAAAGTAGTTTTTAACTATGTCCCAACGTAAAGTTTTGAAACACACGAACCATCCAAGAGTGTCTGCCGTTTCAAGCCAAGTGTGAAGATGCAATTAAACAGGCCGACATAATGAGACGTAGTTTTGCCAAAATGAATTCTATTACCTATTCATTTAAACTTCAGTTAGTCATACATAATTAATCACGTTATTATAATTTATTATTTCCATGACAACTGTCCAAGACACTTATCTTGTTTGTTACTGTATAAAACGATACAAATTCTATAAAAACTGACGAGTAAATAAAGGAATATTTATAAAACATATTAAATATTAACCCGCAAAACTAAACCAATTTACAAAGATACCCGTATCTTTCATTTTAAAGTAATAAATTACGAACCATGTCATCAAAAAGGAAGTTTATTGATTAAAAACCTAATTTATCGGTGAAACCTTAGTGCTATAATATATCATGTGACACAGGGTCGACGATCCTGTGGCCCACACTTTTGTATTTTGTGTTACGGTGTGTGCACTAACTGCGTGTTTTGTTTGGTGTTTTTGTGTGTAAATGTTCCCCTCCATGTAGATTGCCTTCACGTGTGTAATTATATAGAGAGTAGACGTAAATAGTTTTTATGTTTATTAAATTGATTTAAATATAAATGAGATGTAATATAGTATGTACACGAACATAAGGACATCCTTATCGTGAATCATGTTGTAATTAGTAATATTTAACGAATTTATTTCTGACGATGACGAATCTAAATTCGAATTTAATCTGTGTTTTTTTTTTGGTTTGAATGACGAGACGAGTTTGCCGTTCGTCTGATGGTAAGCGATACGACCGCCCATAAATAGTAGAAGCACCATACAACACCTTGAATTACAAAGTATTGTTTAGTATTTTACTGCGCTTGATATCCTGAGACATGAGATGTTAAGTCCAGTAGTTACACTGGCAAAAAGTAATTTGATGTTATCCATTTAACGAACACTAATTAATTAAACGAAGTATACTTTATCAGTAATGTAAGATAGTATATTTTCACATTTATCAAAAAATTTGATGTTATTTTGTCAATGCGGTTAAGAATTTTTCGAACAAAGTGAGTAACAAAAACCGCGAACATTCTCTCACGCGGAACACGTCATATGCGTTCAAGTTTATTGATCTTGATAAAAAATAATAAATTTGGCAGCATGAGCTAAGCTGCGTCATTCAGTTTTGATTGCTACTGTTGTAAGTAATTAATATATATGTTCTAAGTTATTAATAAGTCGAGTAAAAGAAATGTTACCGACACGAGTGTTCATTTCGAAGTAAAGGTAACTAAGCAAGAAGAAACATCAAAAAAGATAAATACCGATAAAAATAACACAGTCACAACAAAGGTTACATTCTACAACAGCTACTTTCTCAAGAGAGATGTTTGCTCTTATCCACTCGTCTCCTACTAATAATTCAATAATCAGCTATTATTTTTTCTGTTGTATTGTTTAACTTACAGACAATTCTCACCTTAATTAACATGTCAATTGTCTTTTAAAAAAAAACTTTTAAAGTACTGTTTTATTTAAATTAGCCACTAAAACAATTTGTTATAAGGTTAAAGATGATTATCACACACATAGCGTATATTAACAAACAGTTAACTCAAAAGGTAGTTAACCTTGATGGAAATATGGAAAATCATTAGCATCATTGTGTTTCAACACTTAACGACACTTTTGAAATACCGTATACATTAAAAGTAACGCCAAACAAAACCCAAACTTGGTTTATAAAAAATTACGCAAAGTTGCAAATTGTGGAGTTCATGAAATGTCAAAGTCATCATCTAAACTGAGATATGAAGCTGTTTCTCTAAGTTTTAAGTAAAGACGATTCCGCTAACAAAACGACGCGCTAGCCGTATCTTTAGACGCTATCTATTCGAAATTTATAATACATATGAAAAATAAAATTAAACATAATACTTCTACAATATGTTGTTTTTGCTGTGGATGTTTCAATTTTCTTGTAATGTGTATATTATTCCAACAATTTAACTATGGAAATGCTACCAATAATATTGATTTCGTGCATCTCTTTCCAAAGTACACATCATAATATTAATTTTCAACCAATACTATTAGATAGACAATTTAATAAGGAACATTTTAATAGTTTAATATTTTGAATAAGACCTAACATTGGTGTTTTTAAAGCCAATATTCGTTTATCTTTGCATATTCCGCAGTAAATGTATGAACGAATGGTCATGGCTGTTTACTCCGGAGAGGGTCTTCAACACGATTTATAAATAAAAACTATAAGTTTTCGGAATTAAAGTAGAAACATTATTACATCACGATATTGTAATCGAAATAAACATAACTGTATCAGAATATCTATCGGCAAACCAAAGGTATCAGAATATTGAACTGCGTACGTGTTAGATTTCCACTGCATTGTTATGTTGTGAAGTTTAGCTTCATTTTACCAACGTTCTAACTCTGCCTACAGGATATGGGCGTGGGGCAATTTATTGTAAATTGAGCATTGTTCATCCATTTACACGTACCGGACATTGTATTTTTTTAACACTGGAGTAGAAACAAGAGCTGATGCAATTTAAAACACAAAATCAAAAACACAGTTGTGGGTGTTTTTTAAGCCATACAGCACAAAGTCATGATTTATCAAAGGCAACAGATTTTGACTCTTACTAATTAGTATTGGCATTTTACATATTCATATTCGCTTTAACTTCTTCGAACGACACGAGTGTCCTCTACGATATAGCTAATTTAGTATATACAACGAGGGTGACAATAAATTCGTGATAAGACCCACTTATTTAATACAGAATAAGAATCCTAGTATTCTAAAACTGCTACTAAAAATAGCCAATGATGCTCAGCAAACAAATCATAATGTGCAAGCTTATAATATATAATATAAGCGGCGATAGCCTAGTTGGGTGTGGAACGGACTGCCACGACGAATGTCCGCAGGTTCTAATCCCAAGGGCACACACCTCTGACTTTTCTAAAATCATGTGTGTATTCTTTGTGAATTTATCGTTCGCTTTAACGGTGAAGGAAAACATCGTGAGGAAACCTGCACATCTGAGAAGTTCTCTATAGAAATTTCAAAGGTGTGTGAAGTCTACCAATCCGCACTAGGCCAGCGTGGTGGACTAAGGCCTAATCCCTCTCAGTAGTAGAGGAGGCCCGTGCTCAGCAGTGGGCAAGTATATAATACAAGGCTGATATTATTATTTTTATATTATAATATACGAAACGTGTATGAATATTAAAAACAATGAACTTTACTAATAAGATTCAACTTGAAGAGCAAGAGATAAAGATAGTGACGCATTTTACTATAGGAAACATAGTCACGACAAAATTAATTTTATAACCTATCAATAACCAATCTAAAATGCATCTAATGATTCATAATGATTAACTCAATTAAGGCCATGACGTTAGTTAATTGGCTTTTAGTTCCGCATATAATGGATAGGATAATGATAATGCTACAACCAATAATACAATTATTTACAGTACTCTTCTTCATAATGTCAATAACACATATTTGAATGAAGATTATGAGGCAGACCGAAACGAATATGGCGTGATAGTTTAAATCAAATACTTATTTTGTACCAAGGATCAAGGATCACAGGTCACTTTAAATCTAACTGTAAGATTCTATGAAGACAAACTCAGAGTACGTAATGTTCAAAGTTACCTTCACATTAAAATAAGAATAAGGCAGTTGATTAATTTTTAATTCATTTATCAAAAATGATAGTTATCCAAAATGTAAAGGAAAAAGAATAATCTAAATCTATTCTATAATAAATAAGTTATGAACCTTTGAAATTTTATGGAAAGGGAAGCTGCCAGATAACAGTAATAGCAAACTGTGACGTCACCGACCATAACACTGAGTGTGTGAAAAAAACAGAGCGACAACACCACGCCCCTGCTTTTGCTCACAATAATAAATTACTGCTTTATTTCTCCAACTATTTTGATGCCGATTTCATAGAACAATATTTTTTTCATATTATTTTCTATTAGATATAAAATAATGTACAAAATCAAAAAGAAACTACTTTACTGAAGAGCTTTTTGACAGTACTTTTTTATAGTAAAAATCGGCTTTAAAGAAAACAATTTATATTATCATTTCGTTGAATATCAAAAGGAATATTGTTTCTCCCAGCCTTTCGAGATGTTGAACAGGAATTAAAGGCTGTCACTTATAAATTAGTGACTTGGTTAATGTTATTACATAATTTCTTTCACGAAAATTGTTCAAGCAAATCTTTTATATTGTTCACGTCCAATTTTACACTTCACTGACTACCCCCATTAAGGATAAGGAATGGGCCACTTATTTTGTCTCTTTTAATAAAAAATATATAGGAATTACTATCGCTACTCTTATCTTAATGGTTTATGCTATAAAAGAAGCGAGTAAAATCGTAAACAATAAAGAATTAATAGTAATTAATCTTTTATATTATCTGTTAAAACTCTTGGGTTGTGTCACGACCCTCATTTATTAGGTTTTTTGTCGTTTGACATTGGTAAAACTACGTATAAGATAGATTGTATACAATTCACGAACTTATGTGTCCACTTCGTGCATTATACCTAGGTCATTATGGGTTAGGTGTCGAAACAAAAGAACACGATTATTCAAATATTACACAGATTATGTGTTCATAATATTTTGTACATAAATTAATATTTAAATAATTAAAAAACAAATAGCGATTTATTGTCTCTCAATACCTATATGTTCATTATTCTTCCATTATTTTTCCATTTTATTGATATCAAACTAAATCGTCGCCATGTTCACAAATTATGAGTATTTCTTCAAATGCCTCACGATGCGTAAGCGCTTAGAGAGGCTCAGAAAACCAAACATTAACACTGCTATCGTAATATGCATGTACAAAGCAAAACAAATCCTAAATGTCCATATCTATTTGTAATGTAAGGAGGAAACATTAATGTAAAAGTCATTTGTATTGCCTTACATAAAACATGTCGTGTGAAACTAGATGTTTCTTGTAGGTATTTGATTATTAAATTCTACTGTTACGGCTAGGTCAGGTAACAGGTTATGTTTATTTAGGACTGCAAATTAAATAACTCATAGTGCATATTGATTAGAACTAGTGTTTTAGTGTTTTATATATTTTTTTTAGTAAACTTATTTATATATCTCTTCTATTAAGTTCTCAATCTATTGACAAGTTAGACTTTATATTCTACATTAGCAATGATTGTTATGTTGGTGCTAGTGAAATAGTCGATGGATTTTATACCCTCATTCGAGTTTGTCAGATTTTTTAAGCAACACAGAGACCTGACTGACGTCCACTTTTGTATGAAAACAAGATTGCCTCCAACAGTGCTTAACGAATTGAAAATTAGACATATTTTTTTAATTAAAATTATCACTACGAAAGTAAACACGCTTTGGTCTTCACGAAATCGAACAATTTTATTGTATGTTAAGTAATTATTTAACAAAATCAGTTATATTGTTATTTAAAAGTTAGTAAATGTAATCGGCCCGAAATATGCAATACAGCGTCGCAGGTTGACCAAAAGTGGATTGAGAACGTCAACCAATATAAAAGTGTCAATGCTCTCAAATTTAAAACTGGCTGAAAACCAAAATGGTCACCGTAAAGCTCAAAAAGGGAACACTGGTATTAAAGATAACGGGTACAACAAATATGTATTTTTTGTGTTTTGAACGCACACGTTCTTTTTTTTGCCATATATAAAGTACATTAAATGTTACAGTACAAAAACTGTAGAGATTTTTTCGACAATATTCATGGATATTCTAAACTTACAATATGATGATGAGTTTGTGCCCTTTATCCTTGACGAGGTCGAATATTTTTAATACTTTCAATAACTTAGCTACAAATTATTATATTCATGTGCGTTTTGGAAACTCGCAAGTACTATTAGTTATAATAACGCTGATAAGTCTTTAAGGAAATCATTTCAGGACAACGATAACATTTAATTTAGTTCAACAGAAAACTTGGCACTACACAGATGTATTTATTGTCTTAGGCATATTTTACTATTCAAAGATATAGTATACTATAACAAATATTATAAGTAATACTTATGGTATATGATTGTAGCATAATTTAGCAATTGTGACGTTTTGCTTAACACTAGTCTAAAAATAGGTAAGCCAAAACATAAATTTGATAATTCTGAATAAATAATAAATAAATACTATATTTTAAGTATAGGTAAGCTTACATACATAAGTTAAAAGTCTAAGTCGCAAATACATTTGTGTTTGTGAAATATCAACTATTTACTACAAAATAATCAAATATCTTATCCTACTTTAAATGAAATATCCGCTGTTAACAAAAAAAAAAGACAAAAATCTTTTTAATCACGACGCCTCGCCTGCCTGCGCGTTTGGTATCTGGACCAGTTTTTACGATATCCATTTAGACTTTAGAGGTTATAAAAACCGCGACTACACGCACGTGTTTTGGACCTTGTTCAAACGAAATATTTTAGTGCGCCTACACATGCCCATATATGGCGAACTGGTTTATGACGTCATTGTTTATAGAGCGATGATCTTGATTTTAGTTCATGGACGTGATCGTGTGTGTAGAGGGATTAGGACCTTATTTATTTATTTATTTATTTATTATAATTCAATGAAAGTTTACAGCACTTAGCCAAAACACTTACATCTAACAATATAATCTAACTCTAAATCTAACAATATTATGACAGCCAATAATAGGGTACAAGAGTATTTGGTAAGAAAAAGCTATGCTTTTATTTATATTATAATTACATTCATCTCTTCTTCTATCTATTGATAAAGTATTCAGACTGAGAACGAATTCCAGTTCGATTCTAAGTTCAGTAAATAAAAGGTTATTTGTAATTTGGGATTACAAAGACTGTTCATGGATCAAAATTACCAACGTACGGATATCTTGATGTGAGTTGTGGGCGTATTGCGCACTTATTCTGCCTCTGCTTAACCCTTTTGAATAAAGGCATAGGCTAGTGTATGTCTATTTTTTCCTATGAAACGAAAATAATATACTTACTCCCGGTGGCGAATGGTAAAATATTCCGAAAGAATACTAATTATAGTTAAATTTTAGTCTAATATGCTATAAATATAGATGTTTAATTTGTTAATAATAAAGTTTATTTCTTTTAGTAGTTTGCTTACATATTTTATAAAAGGGAAGCCGGTAGGAATCCGGTTATATGCCTACTGCCAATTGTACTAACTATATCTATGAAGTATTGACTATCAATGCTGACTGAGACAGCAATTCACTTTGCATAGATAATTACCCGTCTGCAAGTCGACCTTCAGGTCTCAGTTTTAGTATAAATATAGTTCTGCAAATAGTTGAAATATTTTTTTTATTTGCCTACAGTTTCCTTGAGAAGTGACGGGCTTTAACAAGTAAAAGCAAAGATAACTGATGTAACTATGAATTTTGGGAACAAATAATTATAAGAGCTTCTTAATTATTCTAGATATTATAAATGGCATAATCATTTATATTTACGAGAATCGAACGGAAAATAATAGTCCGCCGATGACCATGAATACAGTCTTCGAAGGGAGCAAAATAAAAAAAATATCGCAAAAAAAATCCGTTGCGTACTTTTGTTTTAATGTCGAACAATCGCGTAAACAAAATCGAAATACCTTTTAGTTACTTAAACGGCTACTATAGTATAGTACTATTAGTGCCATTTGCCAAATAGGTGTGACAGACTTTAGACCCTAGTCACTAGGGATTTCCAGGGTTTTACCTTCAAGTTATTCACTAAATTGGACGTAATTATCAATTTACATTGATTTTACACTTTAATTAAGAGCTGGCGCAGATATGGCCGAGCGCAGCGAAGACAATTTTTTACTGTCAAACTATTATCGACATTGTCTTATTGTAATAATATTCAAAATCCATGAACACAAGAATAAATTGAACTATATTGTTGGGTTATTTGATTTTGAATATTATTCAATGATATTAATGTCGACAATAGTTTAACAGAAAAAATCTCTGCGCTGCTTTCCACCATATATGCGCCAGCCTTTAGGCGGTGCACCCAGCAAAACGGCTCATTAAAAGTATTTTTAAAAATTATTTATTCTTAATTTATAATAAATATAGAAAAATATTAAACATTACATTTCTACAATATTCTATAATTTGGTCGTTATTTTTTTATAATGTGGTAATTGTTCCGTCAATTTCACAATGAAAATGCCACTAAAATTCCGTGCATCTAAAATAAACATAATTTTAATTTGCAACCAACACTATAGATAGACAATATGATAAGAATTTTTATATTGCAATATAATTTACAAAAACACCAAAAAAATTGTTTTAAAGAAAATATTCGTAAGTCTACATATTCTCGCGCGCAACTCGTGCGCCGTAAATATGTGGAACGAATTCTCAAGATCAATTGCTCGAGGGAAGGCCTTAAGATCAAATAATATTAATATTATCATGTTAGGTAGACCAGTTTAGGCTATCAATTTAAAACTAGTTTAATCTAGATTTAGATTGTAAGTATACCTACTACATAAATGTATTAACGATGTGGTTTTCCGTACGGAGATCCTGTTCGATTGCCATTAATATAAAAAAATAATTATATTACCTGTTTAAGTAATGTAAAGTAATATTCACACAAATTGTCGTTTAGTTTCAGAGTGTTTAATTACAATTATATTCCACTGAGACCGGCGTAAGAATAGGGAGCATGATGGGCAAATGCCACTGGTTCAGTTTTAGGTAGCCGAAATATTAAAAAAAAATTGCTGAGGTTTTTATGTAGTAGGACCACATAAACAAAAGCTATATGATTAAAGAATTTTCATGTCAGGAAGGGCGCTGTGCGAGGGGCCCTTTACAGTGTACTTACAGCACTGATTAAGACGATTATATGAAGCCATCAAATTATTATTCCATTAATCTAACCCTAGTATTATTTCTGACATTGATTTTTAGATCAGTAAAGACTTTTCTCGTGACTAAATTGCTCCTAATAAAAGAAACCATCAATTACACACAATCACAATCCCATACTAACATAATTCGTAGCGCAGGCATCTAGAACTGGAGTTTTCAATCCCACGACAACCAGACCCTTAACAAATATTTTCGGATTACGCAATTCATAGTAGAAATACGGTGACATGATTGCTTTTCTCACATCATTAAGGATGTACCGTTGGCGAATTATAGTTACATTGCCGTTCAGTAACAGTTATGATAACTTTGCCCGTGTAGAGTATGGGCGTAATGGTGGTTCTCAAGTCTTAACTATTGTACGAATAAACAACCTTATAGTAAACATTAAGGTGTTGTACAGTTGCCTAATACCATAAGTCAGAGTGGGTTACAAAACTGACAGTTTTGAACAAAGCCGAAGTATTGGGACTTATTTGTACAAATTCGGCCGTATTTTTTTTTGTACGTTGAAGTTATCTAAAAAATCGAGTATGATTTTGTATTATACATCGTGGAATGGACCATCGAAAGAAAAGCCTTGACGTGTGTGTTTAATTCTCAATTAGGTAAAATTGGATATATTCATAAATTGCACTGTAACTAACTAATCTCCTAAAATTAAAACTAGCCAAATAAAATATCCCATATCTTAAATTATAAAACAGTAACTATGCTTATTGTTCATAAAGCAATACGACGACCTTTTTCATCGGTCCATCATTTTGTCATCGATCATATCTACCAGTCATTTAAAGTGCCTGCAAAATAAATAATGCAAAAGGCGTCGATGCCAATCCGTTGCTCAGTGACGCACACTTCCACCGCATTCGGCATGAAGTATTTTGGCGCGCTTATTCATTTCATTATTTCTTACTAGACAAATTTGAATCACTTGTAACTTATAAGGAGTGATTTATCGTTTTTCGTATTGATCCTAGATAAAGAAACGAATTGTGTTAAGAATAAATATGTTGCAATATGGTTGTTAAATGTAATACTAATACTAACGCAAAGGTATATTTGGATGTAAAAAATATTTCAGTTACTCATCGTTTTGTGAAAATTCTTAAAGTAATACAAAGGTTATCTCTGAGTATTAAAGGCTACATTTTGTCCAGGCTAGATATGTATACTCGAAATACTGATGTCTTGATTAAAGCTACTTTTATTATTCGGGTGCGGCAAATTGACCCCATGAACACTGCACCTGATGGTAAGCGGAGTACAGTCCAGATAGAATGTGGACTGATTAGAGATCATGCCCCAGTCGTCGTCATTGTGCTGGTCTGGTAACCGGATAAAGACAGGCTGATCCCAGATATAGACATATTTATGTGAGGCATTATGGCAAGTTTTACTCTGACTACGACTGGGCGGATACAAATATCTTACAATCATTTAAACTTTCTCGAATTTTATAATTGCTTGATTCTTCGCTAGCCGAATTACGGCCATGGCGGCCAATCTAAATGGAGATCAGCCAGGTACGCAGAAGATATTATGGTGCATGTGTATGCGCAATACGCAGGTGCACTCTCTGTTCTTTCACTCACGTAGTCCGGTGAGACGGCAATCCGAAATGACTGGAGAGAGATCAGGCACATTACCAACGGGTTTACATGCTTTCCGAAGCACAGGGGTATCACACCGCCAACGGAAGTCAGGAATGACTCCAAGCTGTTACTGAGTAATTTTTAAGCTAGAAAAACTCTTAATTATTTTTTGTGCAGACACTGGTTTCAAACCTAGGATCTCAGTACGGTACAATTACACCTACGTCGCCGAGGCAGTCACACAATTTTATAAAAGTCAGATATTATCAAACAAACGTAGCATCCTTATGCTCAATAAGATCACGTTCTTCGTAAGTAGATCAACGTGTTCTCAGACTAGATAAATACTTTTGATAACATTATGTGGGATGAGTTACAATTTTTGAAATTTGTATGCAACTTGAGTATTGTCTGCAGAATCAACTATTAATTATAATCTATTGCATAAAACATGCAGTTTATGTATGATCTCAATTTAATTTTATTAGCATGTTACAACTTAAGAATTATTTCTTATAGTTCATAAGGAAAATTGTACTTTTGGTAATTTGGTAAATAAATGTGTAAAGAATACTAATGATATATTAAAAACAATTTATGTAGCACAGACTGATATATTTTTTACAAGTTTAATAACTTGATAATAAGTATCGTTATTTAAAACGCGTAAGGTTCATATATAATTTTTCTGATCGAGTCAAAAAGGGTTTCAATTTTCAAACCGCTGGCAAATCATTTCTGCTTCAGACATTCAACAGTGATTGTGTAAACTTAGCAATAGCAGGAAATTGGTTTCACCCAAAGTCACCCTTCATACCGACTGGGTACTTTTTACCGTGACGCAGTAAATTGGCTGCACTAGACCGTTGTATATTACAACTATAATATTGATCTTACCGTATGTAGCCTCTATGGTTAAGTTCTTAAAGTTTATATTATGGGCTGTGGATCTGAAGATTGTGTCAATTTCCAGAATGTTCAAAAATTTGCGTTAAATATTCTAACCGGTTTTCAGTACCAAGATCATGCTTACGGTTGTGTTTTATCTTTTAATTATACCCATTTTCATCATCAGCAGTTACATCTGGTACATTAATTAAATTCTATTTATTAAGTATTTTTATCTAACAATTACAAAAAAACATTTTCACATAGACACGAAATCGTAAACCCTGCGAAAACTCATAATATCTTATTGTTTTAATTCACGCTGTAATCTGCAAAAACTGTGCTAATCTACGATGCGGGAACAAAAGATTTGCTCATATACCATTAACTGTAGTTTCTTTATCACCAAGGATTTCGTTGAGTGAGGTCGTAACACAACTACGTGGTTACTTTCAGCGTCTATTACGGCTATTACTTAAGGGTTCTCCAATATAACATGTACGATGTTAAATGTGATACTACCTGCCCTACATCTGAAATAGTTTGAGTATTTCTCGGTGCCAACTGCCTCGTTGGCATAGTTGTACTGCATGCGCAGTATGACAGCGCTCTTAGATCCTGGGTTCGAATCCCGAGTCGGGCAAAGTGATATTTGGGTTTTCTACTCGGTTACAGAAAAACCCAAATATCCGATTTTTTGCCCGATATGGCGATAGGCTGGCCCTCTTTCACATCATGGAACTTAACACACTTGGCGAAAAGTGGGTGCCTTGGTTGCACCTATGTATACCCTTTCGGGCATAAATGCGCGATGTTGTTTGTGTGTGTGTGTGTATTTCTCGGATTTAATAATAAGCTTATTCTATATAATCTCACTCATATGCTATATAATCTTAATAATGCGAAAATTTGTGATATTTTTTTTGGATATTTCGATATTTTAATGTTTGTTAGAAGTAAACGCTGAAGTTTATGAAATTTGGCACACGGATAGACAATGTCCTGGATTAACATAGGCTACTTTTTATCCCGGCAATTTACTTTCATAGGAAATACTAAATCAGATTTTTTAAATAGATGGCGCTGGCGTCGTAAAGGCTTTATAAATCCCTAGAGTGTTTTAATTTTTTTAGCGGGAAAGTCTACTCACGTAAGCAAAGCCAACACCTAGTGTTTCATAAGAACAACTTCTTTTTTAATTGTGTCGTTACATATTTCGATTCGCGCAATTTTCTCAGCACTAAGGCTCAAGCTTCGCCTAGTTGTAGATAAAATATTCCTAACATTTCTTTAGGGCTATACTTCCACAAACATGAAAGTCAATTAAGCGCACCTTTCAAGCAAGCAACGTAAACATTATTGTTTACGTTCAGGTCACAAGGGTTACCACGTGTCACATTTACCTGACCGACTTTGACATAATGGGCGTGAAGTCGTAGGTGCCAATAGCCTGGTTACATTCGGTAGTAACGAGAGCAGGAGATGGGGGCCGATTGTCTACTTCACAATAGTCAAGGAACAACTTGGAAGGCAACATGTCACGAGACGTTTTTTTTATAACGCCGCGTATCCATTGAGCAATTACTTGTACGTATGACGTCAGACTTGCATGTAAGTTTAACATTACCTGGGGCCTTGTTCTCTATCATATAAGTTATGTTGACAGTGCGTAACAAACACGTAACACACTGTGTCACGTTTAACACAATAGAAATTGCTATACAGAATACCATTCCACACAAATTTCACAAAGATAACATGACACGACCGCGTTATGCGTTTTCTGTGTCATACAGAATAAGGCTCCTGCATTTAATTTACAACTTGCACGAATGCTTACGTTCTTATTTGAGTTGTATGCAAGTTGCATTTTCAGGTTACATGCGTAAAGGGGCTTAAGATGTAACTGTAGATAGAGAAAATGAGGTCAAATAACTTTAAGCACTCCAGATGTCGCATTAAGTGATCTTATACCGATGCTATCTGTGATTACGCCAGTATTATTCACAATAAAGGCAAGGCAGACCAAAAAACTATGTTAATAATCTATTTACCTCGTATGTCGTAGTTCCATTTTGATGGAATAAGTATCTGATAGCACTCTTTGGAAAAAATTGAGAAACTTACTTATAAATAAAACGAAATGATTTAAGTATACACTGTGCAAGCATTACTTTCATATAAAAAGAGTTTGTATTGAACGCGTTGATCTCAGGAACTACTGAACCGATTTTGAAATGTATTCACGAATAAGACTATTTTACTTCTGAGTGCTATAGGCTACTTTTTAGACCGGGAATAACTTGTTCATACAGACGGATCCGCGGACCAAAGCTAGTCACTAATAAGTTCTAACGCTGCTAAAACTTGGGTCGTTCCGCCTTCATCAATAATAATTAAAGACATTAAACTAATTTTACGGATTCTTCCTACGTTTCGAAGACCCTGTAGCTTTCGAGTTCACGGGGCGGGGTAGGAAATGTCGGAAAAAAATAAAATGTAAAAACCGTGATAAAATCCGAAAAACAGTTTAATTTTAATGTCTAACATTCGCGTAACCATAAGAAATCATTATGTAATTAAAGCCATGAAATTTCGGGTAGTGATTAATGTTCATAGACTATGTGCTTAACACCAAGCGAACTGTTTGCTCGTTTTATATTTTAATTGTTTAGAAAAATAAAATATCAGGTCCAGTGTCAACTTTACTGCTCCGACATAAAAGGGATCCCTCTATTCATCTACAAAATTATATTTAACGCTAGAGCAACGCTGAGAAAAAATAAAGAGCGCATCGCCATCAAAGATCACTGGTTTCTCATTAGCGCCAATTATTTACTGAACTTTCATATCGCTTCTTACTTTACTAGTAATTAATAATATACTTTAATGAAAGGACTTGAAATTCTTTTAAAAATTATATAAAATGTCTTCCCATTTAAAGCTATCTGAAGTTAAAGGAAATTCCAAACGCATTTAAGATATATTATATGCTTGGAAAATACGCCTAGGTATTATTGCTGTTTACGTTAGTAAAAACATCCACAAATATTTATAAAAAGATATATACTTTATATTTTGTACGTAATAATTAATTATAAACACTGTGATAAACCTACTTTTTGTCGACATGCGCAAGTCCGTACACTGCGTGCAGTACAATTTGTAGGATCACTTCATCATACATGGAAGGCGAATAGTCAGTCGCATAATATTATCTGACCTTTACTACATTATACTATCTATACTATATAATATTAAAGAGAATGTTTGGATGTTTGTTAGAGGACTCAGAAACAGCTGATCGGATTTGAATAAGATTTTGCATTCGTATCGATTGTGTCTTTGATTAATACATAAGCTATTTTTATTATAGTGCCCGCGGCCTTAATTTTAAAACAACATAACGAGATATATAATTACTTGATGATTTTATTCCAGATGGCGACTGTACATCGTGTCGTTCTCTGCTTGCTCGTCTTGCAAATGTACGTCCATGGCGCACCGAGCGACGTTAGCAAGCTAGAAGATATCGCGAATGTAGAAGAAGCAGATGTCAAGTCAGAAATATTGACAGAAGAAGACAGCAAAGGTGATGACGCAAGTCAAGGGGTCCGACAAAAAAGATACTACAATTTCTACGGATATGGATTTCCACCAATCAATCCCCTTATTTATCCCAACTATGATAGAAGTGAGGCTCCAACCAACACCGGTTCGTATGGATACGAAGATCCATTCGTACACATTAATAGAAGATTGCAAGAAATAGCCAATGTGGTAAGGCAGCCGGCACCACCGCCACCGCCTCCTCACATACCTATATTCTTCCCAGTAATATTCATTCCACAAGCAGGATGCCAATGCTTCCCCGAGACATCGACAAATCCACCACAAACCCCACCAGCAAACACAAACCAAACAAATCCAAATGTTTTCAACAGATTTTCAGAAATGGATGATGTCAGACAAAACTGGGGTTTAGTGGTAAACCAAACTGCAGATGATGATGATTATGATGAGGGAGATGGTAGTAGACCGATATCCTTTGATCCTATTCGAGTAAACAGAACTATGAGGAAGCCCGCACCGCCTGTGGAGCATGGTACGGTTCAAAGTAACTCCCAAGCTGTGACGACTACCACCAGTAGATCCATTGCAAGACCTGGATTCAGTGTTGGCAGTTTCGCACCAGCAGCTCCGTCAGAGACTCCAAGTACTTGTGACGGAGCCGTCCTTAGTTGCTGTCATCAACGTGCTGTGACATATAATTGTTTCACAGCCCAAGGATGCCCCAACCCGACCTCCTACGGCAATCCTTGTGACCCCGACGTCATCTTGAAAGTGATTGACAAGTTTCAACGGTTTTATGGTGTGAGAAATTAATAAAGAAATGCGTTGAGCAAGTGCTTTGAGATTATAAAAATAATATTAAGTATATTTATTATTTTACGAAGTATGTAAGAAAACGAACTAAATAAGTACATTACTTGCTATATTAATGACCGACAATATTGTGAAAATAGGTAGGTCTATTTTTTTAGGTCTGTAAATAACTAAATTTATATCAATATCATTGTAAAATGCTTAAATAATGTGAACTATTGAGTTCAAATGAACAAAAATAATGTTCCTAATTTTATAAAATAAATAGAGTAACTTTTGTATACATATTGAATTTCATTGACTGTTTCAAACTTCTTTCAACATTGAAATTGCATTATTTTCAAATGTTAAAACAAATATAAAACATGTTTTAGGTAATAACAAAAAGAAATATAAATTACACATTTTAAGTAATAAAACTTATTCTAAATTTAACTCATATAATATATTTTTCTAAAGTTATTAGTTAGTATCTTACAAATTGATACACACAATTGATTGTACGGCACTCACCTAAAAAATATTAAGAGAAGTAGCGCAGAAAAATCAACAATTTTAGCATTTTTATTATAAAAATAATGAAACAATATCAATAACGCAATTTTTTTTTTTTTTATTACAATTAATAACATATTATCGTACATTTTTATTAATTTCTTCTAAAAATGGCTATGGCTAACGTGTCGGTTTGCTCTGCAGAACGCATTAAGGGAATAATATAGCATTAGACAGTTTTATAAGATTATAATTCAATGAAACTGACGAACATCGTCCTCTAATAAGTTTAATAATTTGACTCAATATTAATACATTAAAAAAAGGTTGAAATCCAGTCAAACCATACTATTTACAAATAGAGCTTAAGGTTATACTGGAAACCGGTACTACATCGCGAATAAAAAAAACTCAATTTAAAGCCACTCGTCCGCATCATGTAACATCAAACTATCAAGCAACCACGTCACGATCTGACGTATCTATATATGGGAAATACTGAATCACTGCCTAAACCTATAATTAATGTATTTAACGTGTTTTTGTAGTTTATGTCAAAGGACATCCTGTAAGACAAAGCGGGTTCAAGGTTTCGGTAGGTAATAGAGTATATCCGCCCTGTGGAATGGGGGCGTTTGGAGAATTCCATCACGGTATCCCCTGCCTGTCGTAAGAGGCGACTAATAGGGGCCACGAAGGGGGTCGTCGGCGGGCAGCAGGGGCTGTCCGCCCTAGTGCATTTTTGTGCATTTTTACACATCTTTCGGTTGACCCCGGGATGGACGGCAGTGTGCTGTTGGCCTCACACTGCCGTAGACGCCGAGGGCGTCCTTCGGTGCGCAGGGCTTCTGAGCCCCCCCCATAAGAGACGGGCCGCAAGACGGCACCGCGCAGGGGCGGCTGCGGTCGCAGACTAGACACTTCAACGTCAGAGGAAGCCCGCAGCCGTCCCTAATGCGCTGAAGAGGGTCACCGCGGAGTTTTAGCTGGTAGGCCGTGCATAGGTTAAGTTGTATATAGGGTTAGGGACTCGGCCCGGCGGTCGCCCGAAGGTCATCATCAAATCCGGGCGGCTCAACGCCGGGCCGTAAGGCACGGTTACCCCAGCATAACCGCTCAGTCGCCCCCCACGAAGGCTGGGCGGTAGTAATAAGGCACTTTCTCCGCGAAACCAAAAAAAAAAAAAAAAAAAGTAATAGAGTATATATATAGTTTGTAAAAATGTTATTTATTGCTTTTGTTTGCAGCTCCGCCCGCGAGATTGTTTTCCGGCATAAATATTTTCCCGGGTAAAAAAAGGAGGCTAAATCACTCACAAGCAGGTAATATAGCTTCCTATAAGTGAAAAAAAAAATTGGTTTAGTAAAGATTTCTTATGTTTACGCGAATTTTAAACATTGAAATTAAACTATTTTTCGGTGTTTTATTGCGATTTTTATATTTTAATTTTCTCTCAACGTTTCGGAGACTGCAGCCTTCGACCAACACCTCAGTATCCCCTGTGACCACGAAGACATTATTTAATAATTGGTTTAGTAATTTCTGAGAGTAGCCCTTTTAAGGAAACAAATAAAATCTGCAGCTTATATGCTTGTATTAGTGTAGATATATTTTGTAGAAGTAAACAAAGAAACCACTGAATTATTTCAATGTATTTTAGCATACAGATAAACGAAGTATTAATATACCATATAATATGCCTTTGCTGTAAAAAATACTTGAACATACAATCTTGGCTGACGTGGTTAAGAAAAAGCCATTCGTTTCATAGAGCGTAGCTGTGCTGTTTAAATGTTACTAACTAGTGATCCAGTGGCGAAAGGTCTTGGGCTTCGAGTCGCCCTTGCAGAGTAAGTGTGGAAAATAAACAAGGTTTTCCGTTGAATAGGAACTTATATTGTAATAGAGTTAACACGTTAGACAACCGTATTAGACTAGCACACATTGCTTAGTAACAGTACATTGTTATTTTATTCCAAATACAATAATTCAAAAAGATACATACTGTTACGCGGCCAGTTTACATTACATTATTAAAAAGGCTTTGTATTTGTCTATGCAAACCTCAACAAAAGGTCCATATAACCCGATTTCTGACGGCTTCCATTTTCTAATTTATGCAAAATCTAATTATTATTAGAACGATTTCCAGACCGCATTTATGCACATTATTAGTATCTATAAGTTGTGTTCGGTTCCCTTTCGGTAAATTTCATTCTTCGCCACTAGCCTGCCGTGCTAAGCTCAAAAGGGGTTTCTCTAAAAAAAATCTTGATTTTTATGTCGTCAGATAGCTTAAAGAAATACCCATGACCTTACTTAAATAACGGTATCTTGTTTAGAACTTGTTAAAAAAAACCTTAAAAGAGTTTCTCTATCTCAGTTTTACAAACAAAACTATATTTACAAAACTTGGATTATCTCAAAATAAGGTTTCCCTGACATACTGCTTTTGCGTTTACCACGGCAGTAGTAGAAACAAACCTTTTTTGAAGATCCTGTTACTCTCGAAAATAAATCACGCAAACAACAAACAAGCGAAGCGGCGATAGCCTAGTTGGGTGTGGAACGGACTGCGAAGACGAATGTCCGCAGGTTCAAATCCCAAGGGCACACACCTCTGACTTTTCTAAAATCATGTGTGTATTCTTTGTGAATTTATCGTTCGCTTTAACGGTGAAGGAAAAACATTGTGAGGAAACCTGCACATCTGAGAAGTTCTCTATAGGAATTTCGAAGGTGTGTGAAGTCTACCAATCCGCACTAGGCCAGCGTGGTGGACTAAAGCCTAATCCCTCTCAGTAGTAGAGGAGGCCCGTGCTCAGCAGTGGGCGAGTATATAATACAGGGCTGATATTATTATTATTATTATAAACAACAAACAAATGTATTTTAGTCTTACATCATTGTTTGCTTTTAAAAAAGCCACGACTGTGTACGTAAGAATAATCGCAGCAGTAATAATAGGTTTATCGTGTAGACATTGTTCACCAATTGTAACCTTGAACTAACTTCTCAACAATTTATCCTCAAAGGTACACTTAAAGTTACCTATAATACACCTGAGCAAATTGCCCGAACATTTCTAACTCAAGGTGTAATGTGAAAAAGAAAGACACATCACCTTTTCATTCCCATAGGGATAGGCAGCGGTGCAAAAGATCACCTAATTTTCACCTTGTGTCTTCGGTCCTATAATGTGATAGGGGGTGAGATCACCGTCATATCGGCATAAATTCTAGACTCTAGATTGATACTTAACAAAAATCCCAATATCACTGCTCGACCTGGGACTCGAACCCAGAACCTCGGTTTGATACCGCGTATGCGTGACATAATATATCTACGCTACCGAGACAATCACCAAGGTGTAGTATGACCTCCGGTAGATTAGAATACTAAAAATGGACCCAACATAACCCAACACAAAAACACCGCTAAAAAGTGTGAGTAAAACAAAATACATAATTTCGTTCACATTGACGACATAATTATTGTAGTTTAAAAACATACTGTTAACGAATTTTTTAAATATTTTTATGAGAAAAATCTGGTAGTATATTCGTTAAAATAAAAAAATCTAAACCGGGTAGTAAATAACTGAGTTCTAAGGTTAAAAAAAATACAAATAAATACACGTCGAATTGATAACCACCTCATTTTTTTAAGTTAAAAATAGCAAAACATTTGAACCTGCAGTATCACAATAGAACACAGCAGCACCAATTTATTTATCTCCAGTCATTCGTAAAACACAACACTCTTGACAAAAATTAATTAACTAGAAATACTTGAACTCTTTCTAAAGAAATATCGCTAAGCAAAAATCCCGTTTCCAAAAAGGCTTCTAAAAGGAAAAAGACCATTTAAATCAACATGATGTAATGTGTCACTATAAACGCAGCGCAGCTCAGATGTGACTGAACTTATCTAAGGAACGGACGTGTTGTGATCGTTAATAATCCTTAATACGGAGTAAATAAAGGTGAGTCTATTTATTGTTTACATTGGTGATAATTAGTAAATACTATAATGTGAAAAGCATCAAACCCTATAGTAATATAAATATAACTGAATAACAATTATTAAGAGCTAAATCGTTGTGTTGTTATTACCATAGTGTAGAACTATGGAAAATAACTATAATTCTATGACGCAAGCAAATTATAATAATCAATATGTTTATGAGTAATTTTGAATTTCGCGATTGTAAACCAAAAAAACAAAAGAAAAAGCAACGTCGCGGTTGCGTATTTACATAACCTCAAAATTCACAAAATAAAAGTCCGGCAAATGACTTCAAAAATGCGCGCAAATTGTGATTAATATAACTAAGTGAAATAAAATTATTAAACAATACGAAGATTATTTATTTACCTGTATGTATACGAAATATATTAAAAGTAAACACGAGATAAGTTGTTATCATCTTCGATTGACCTTCAAGGTCACACAGATGTTTCAATTAATATAATCCAAAGACTATCAATGTATATATTTAACAATACCCTATACATATATGTTCTATTTATTGTATTTCTATTTTATACTATAATTAAATAAGATTTTAAAAGATAATTCAACTGTGAATGTTGCCTTTGTCTAGAGACGGATTTACGTCTATTTTCTTGACTCAGTTCGATGAACTCTATGATTATTTTACTTATATTTATAGAAAAAAAATATGTATTACATTAAAGAGTACTTTTTATGACCTATTGAAGTTCACCAAAGAGAACAATTTTAGACACAATTGTGTATCTTAAACTTATAACATGAGCTGGTGGTGGTGAGATGTTTGTATCTGCCTTGTTAACTACTACCATAGACTATTGTAGCCCATAGCGGCCCACGTTAGTGAATAGAGTTTCGGAATCAACCTTTATATTCCCGAATTAAATCCGACATTATTGTGTCAACTAAAATGTGTGGGATGATCATCTCTAATCAGTGGATACAACGCCATGCCAGTTGGAACGTGCTGTAGCGTGACTTCTGCGTGAACTTATAAAATGATACCTATTACTTAGGGTCTTATTAATCGATGTAACTCAGTTCCACTTAAAAGTGAGACATCAGCCGAGATACTGTCAAATTGCGTTTAAAATCTTAAGATAGCTATTTCATAAACCCATATTAACATAAGCTTGAAGCCTAGTAGCAGAGTGGAACGGAGTGCTGAAAACCCAACTTTGTAGGTTCAAAACCCAAGATAACGCACCAATGACTTTTCTAAAGTTATGTGGGTATACTTTGTGAATGATTGCTTGTTTTAACGGTGAAGGAAAACATCATGAGAAAATCTAAGTAATTCCAAGAATTTTGAGAGTATGTGAAATCTGCTAATCCGCACTAGGCCAGCGTGGTGAACTAAGGCCTAATCTCTCTCGATAGCGGAGGAAGCCCATGCCCAGCAGTGAGACAGTATATAATGCAAGGCTGATATTATTATATTGTAACATCAGCTCAAATGATATCTTATTTAACACCAAGTTATGAATTTTGACAGCTGAGTTTTGTTTATTAAACAAAGCTGACTTAGCTGAGAGCAAGATCTTAAATGACAACTTAAGCTTGGTCTATTAAATAGTTCAATACATGAAATGTCTACTTGAGATCATACTCAAAGGTGAAATTGATTTATAAACACGGACGTGATTTGAGCTAATCGATTCTAATACTTAGGTATTTGTGTTAAGGCATTACGCGGTGACACGATATGGAAAAACCAAACGCGTAACAGCTGTTTACGTTCCCAGCCGTGTTTTGTTGACACTCGTTAACTACCTACAGATAAAAACTCGCTCTTTGGTATATATATTGCTGTAAGATTGCTGAGTTATCTCAGAAAAAAACCCTAGGTCGGTTAAAGCGATATTGGGGTTTTTTGCACAGTATCAGCATTGAGTCTGGAAACTGTGACCGATAGTTTGACAGGCTCGCCCCCTATTTCATCATTAGACGGAACAATTATTCCGGTTGCGCCTACGCCTATTTCTTGTGGATTAAAAAGGTGCGAGTGTATGTGTGAATGGTGCAGATAAGACTGTATGTTTTTAAAAAAATATAAGTATTAACATACATTTGTTAATTTGCTTTCTTGTTGGTTTTGTAATTTATTTAATTGGAAAGATTTACTGTAAAATTCAATCTTTTAGGATTACCTTTTAAAAATTATAAATGCCAATAAGTTATAGAATATACCGTGCAGAGAAATTATCTGATACGATAGAAGGGTAAATTGGTAAACATTACAACAGTAATCTCAACATTCATCAAATGGTATAAAAGTTAAAACGCATATAGCATTTAACATTTCTAGGTTTATCAGATAACTACATAGTTAACCTCACATTAATATAGGTCAATGCCTTCCGATTGATATCGGACGACATGAATCAATGGTTTGTTAATTGCAATTCAATTGCTGTTATAACAGGTTCTTGGGATTCAGCAGCCGTCGAAACATTACAATAAGTCGTTATAATTTATTTTACATATAGTTTCCAGTGCTTCGTCTTCAAAGGGATAACAGAAGTGCGACTAATGCACACATAGTTCGGATTATAAGGTTTCCTTCCTATATGAGGCAAAACTATTGTCATATCTGACAGGTATACTAATACTGAGTAACTCAAGTGTGTTCTTTTGAAAACTCATTTTAAAAGCTATTTAAATCAATTCTGAATCTAAAGTTACCATCAATAAATTGGTAGTATCTAAATCGTAGTAATATGCACTTATAAATACATCTTCAGACACATCACGCCTCTACTCCCTAGGGTTTGGCAGAGGTGCATCCAGGACACCCACTTTTCTCCATGTATAAACATTTAATATTACTTTGTCCTGAGATTCCTGAACCTGTGGGTGGTCATAACTCGCAAGCGATACATTTAAGCCATCGAGGCTTTTAAGCGTAGAAATTAAATGCAAGATGATTATCTTATTGCGAAATAAACATACATAATAACAGACCTACAAAACCACAAATTAGAACATTGCGTAAGTGAAAATCGTGCTAGAAACCGCAACATAATTGAGGTGTTTCTAACAGCTAAGTCTAAATACACTACTACTTGTACACCCATTAATATACAGTTTTGCAACAAATAGTAAAGATATATTTCATAGGTTTTAGTTGTAAGTATCTTTTTTGTCGAAACAGCCTGATTTTACTAAACTTGATTGATACAAATCTAAGAAAAAGTTAACAAAAATCAATAATCCAGATAAATAGAGGTATTTTTAGTTTTATGTTTATCCAATTATAAACTTTTTGTGCTATACATTTAATGGACTTTAACCTCTTAAAGTGGCAAGCATAAGCTATATTATTTAATAACATGGCTGTACTATGCTTATATCTACGCATAGGTGCAAGATGATCTTTTATTTATGGAGGAAGCCTATACAATTATAGTGAACGTCTTCCGGCTGATGTAAGAATAAAACATTCATCGTTAAAGCCAATGTGTGTACATTACATGGTCTAGGAATATAAAGGTTGATCATTAAGAGTTATATCTCATCTGATGTAAAATATTTTTAGAAGAAAAATGTTAATTGAACCTTTTAAATTATTTAATGTCTTTAGGGCCAGCGCATATATGGCGGAGCCCAGTGCAGACATTTTTTTACTGTCAAACTATTATCAACGTTGTCATCATTGAAATAATATTCAAAGTCCAGTAAGACAAAAATAAATTGTAAAAATTCTCTGCGCTACGCTCCGCCATATATGCACTGATCCTTAAAATTTTGTTCGTTATGTCAGAAATGTTTACTGATCTGTCATTTCAGACCAATTACATCGTTCAAAATTGCTGTCACACATTTAACGATAAAATGGAATAATTTTCCTACTTTTCCAATTTAATTATCTGAATAATTTTGAGATGGCGTCACCTCGGGCCACAACTCGCCGAGCTTCGGTGCTCGATGTCATTTACACATGTCACCATCGATCCAGGCTTACATGAGTTCCATTATTAGGTAGCATAAGTAAAAGCGACGATAGAAATTCTTTTTCCAGTTTTAAACGCACTAAAACAATAATATGAACTGTACTATGTTTAACATTGTTGATAAGTCTATTTTTTATTGTCCGCAGATGACCTCGACGATACTAGTAATTGCAATGCTGCTCGCGCAAGCAATAAGCGCCCCTCAAAACGGCGTGAGCACAATAAAATCACCAGTGAACATGACCTTAGAAGAACTAAACTACCTCCTTCAAGTAAGGAGCGGTCAACCGCAAACTCAGCCTAAAGTGCTCTCCCCATGCGCGCGGGCAATCTTAGGGTGCTGCCGAGGCAAAATAATGAATCCCAGTTGTTCAGAATCACTGAACTGCGGTGCACTTTTCTTCGACGTAAATCCTTGTGAAGAAAGGTTTGTACATGAAGCCTTGAAAGCGGCTAGGAGTTTTTACGAACAATTAAATAATGTTTCTACGTAGTGCAGTTTTTTATAAAGAGTGTTCTGTTGGCTGATACTTGAGAACAATAATGATTCGCCGGTGCCAAGAGTTTTTGTTATATTAATTAGTAGTAAGATGAAGTATGAATGTTGTTAAACCTGTTTTGATGTACAGATATTAAACTTTAGTTGGCGAGTTGTATGTAATCGAAATAAATGTTTAAGCCTAAAGTAGATATAAGGAGAAACATCTACAATGATAATTTATTTTTATATAATAATTTGTGTGGATTATAAGCTAGATTGTTACGCCAAGAATATTAAAGGCCTATTTCATAAAATTCAAGTAAGTACCTAAATGTTATCTGCCAGGAATGACTAAACTTGCTTTTTTTACACGTGCATGATAAAGTGACCCTACTACATCTGATGGTAAGTGGAGTGGGGTTGAATAGAATGTCGACTGACGAGAGATGATTACCCCTCGGCAGTCGACACAATTATGCCGGCTTGTTGGAACCAGATATACCCAGGCTGATCCCGGAACGCAACACTTACCTGGGCCACTGTGGCGCGTTTTAACATCTTGTGTATGGTGGTCGCTATCCGGCCAGATATAAAATATATTCTACAACCAGCATTTGTTGTTTATGTGTTGAATGCACTCTTTTGTTTACAATTTATTTAAGAGCTTGACTATTGTATTTACCTGTCTATATTATATTCCTCGATTAGCGTTTACTCAGACATGAAATAGGCCCTATAGTTTCATTACCATTATAAATAATTGTTTTAATTATTTGCCCATAATTTATAAGAACATTTATTGTATACGGAACTTACTACACTTTTATAAAACAATGTTTACTTGGCATGACGCCAAAATAACTGCAGGCAACAAGTGGGCAATCAAATAACATGAAATGTTAAACATAATTGCCATAAAAACCTGTAAATTGTGTTCGAAATTTCCTACTACATTTATATTTGTACATGTTGTGTTTTATTACCTCCGATATTTATATTATATATCCCTTGATTCAGTCAACGAAAATAATAATAACATAGGGTCAGTAGGCCTGTAGGGTTCTGTACGGGCCAATTACGTCTTTTTGGAATTATGGCGATCTAGTCGTAGTGCAGTTTAGATAGGTAAAATAAATAATAATAAAAAAAAAACCTTTTTTTTTAAATATAAAAACTAATACAATTAAGTTGCACAAATGTAACAATTATTTAAAGGTTGGCACAGCATGCACTATTTAAAAGCTTAAGTAATGTAACAAAACATATAATATAATACTACATGACATCCGGTATGCACTTATGAAAAGACTTGGATATATATGGACTTTTTATGTATATGATTCTGGAAGCTGTCCTATAATCAGATCGCCCGTAATCGCAAGACGGATTTGCCCTCGTAGATGGAATAGAACTCCCTAACGTAACAAAAGAAAAGATTATTTGAATCAATAAGATTAGTCACAAAATATAATTTCTTTCATACTGTTTAAAATAAAAACATCGAACGCTGCGAATAAAATTCTTTCCCTTACCTTTCTAAGGGAATTATTTAAGGGTCTTTTTATGGATGGTTTTCCCCAAGGTTATGGAAGCTTTATTCTACTCAGAGTACTTCTCAGTTTTATGGGCACTCTGGTGTCTAGACAATAAACTTGACTTGACGTCAAACTTTCAGATTGTTTTTAAGGTAAGTGTAGGGCTAGTCCTTGAATTCCTTCAAAATCCTTGAAATACGAGCAAGTCGCAAGTTGTCTTACGGTAATCGCCTATACATACACAGTAGCTTACCATTCTATTCCTTAAATGGCAACACGAGCAAGTCACTTGTTTTAAGGTAATCGTCTATATACGTACAAGAGCAATACCATCCAAAATATAACTCATAAAACAATTAAAACTGTAACTCGACAGTACTTGCGCACTAATTTTAGCAGCAGATAACAGTGGTGGTTTCTACCTATTTATAATTCCGACTACTATCTAATATATAACGAAAATATGTGTAGATTTTCGTTTTGTCGATTCTTGCCGAATAATTATATTAATATGACATAAATTTATGTCTTTTGTTAGCTTTTTAAGAGCTAGACAGAGGCGCTACTAGTGCACTCACTTTGCGCCGCATATATTCCGTTCCATGATAGAGGGCGAGCTCTAATATGGCATTTCATAATATCCGAAAGATGTAAAATACAGGTTTCATCCCCATAGTAGGGCTATTTTAACCTATACGAGACATCGCATAACATTCTCATTATGATCAGCTGAAATATACAAAAATATATAAAAAATTCAATGCGACACCGTGACCTTCACCGGCCCAGTAAAGTTTAACACTCATTAATGTTTACTGCCGGTAATGATATAAAGACGTCAGCCCTAACCTTGTCAGCATTCTTTAAAGGTAGTAAATTTTAACAATGAACGTCTGACGCCGTTTACGAGTCAACTAAAAATTCATAGTCAACGTCAAGTTAAAAGGACGAACTCGCAATTTTATGTTGTTTTTACGAATATTTAAAGACCTGTTTTAATGACTTTATGTTCTTTACCCCTAATGTTTTATATAAAATATTTATTAAGTTTTAACACATAGTTTCTAGTAACAGAGTATAATGATTTCTTACGTTTATGCGAATGTAATCGATATAAAACTTTTTTTCGGATTATGTCGCGTTTTTTATTTTATAATTTTGATGTTAATGTTATACATTGAAATAAAAATGTTATTCGGATTTTATCGCGGTTTTTTGTATTATACTTTTCTTCTGACGTTTCGAAGACTTTATAGTCTTCATGGTCACGTGGGGGATTGAGATGTTGATCGTCCGAAAAGTCCTAGTTACAATATTTACAATTATACAATTTTTTTTTGTAGTTGTTGATGGTCCGATCTATGTAGAGCATACCAGTCATGTTCATAAAGAATGGGTTGGCCTTTATTGAACCAATCATTTAGTTATAACAGGTATAAATGTTTTCTTAGTGACAACCGGTTTTAATTCTATACAATCCATCTCTCAAACTATTATGGACATATACACATCTTGTGTGTTAAGATTAAAGTAACAATCCAAATAAAATATCACACATTTGAAGTCATTCTAAATCATTCTGGGTTTTTATTACTAAACCGCCGAATCGATATTAATGAAATTTTGTCAGACAAGAGTTTGTATCTAGAATTTATGAAAAAGACTGTTGCGCCAATCCCAATGCAATAAAGGGATATATGCAACAAAATAACTTAAACTTCGAAAACAGATATAAGTTTTTGTCCGGACTTCATTTCCACATAGTTTCGTTTAATTAACACGAGTAGGTACAGTAAGCCTCAAACATTTGCATAATTAAATTTTCGCTATGTTAACGTCATTTCAAATCCCGACTATTATAATTGCATTAACCGAAGTCGAAATACAAATAACAATGTCTAACAAAGGTAATTGCATTTATCATTTGGTATAAAGGATGTGCGTATGACAAGGTTATTTGTTTATTGGCAAGTTTAGGAGGGAAAATTTGTTTAGTGTTAAAGTTGTTAGAAGCATGGTTGTTGAATATTTCTCTGTATATGGTGCGGATATGAAGTATATATGTCATCGAAATACGTCTTCATAAATTTTTTGTATGATCACCTGTTTGATTAAGTATATATTGTTTTGTATTTGAATATTACATTCACAGATATTAAAGGTCTTTCCATATATTCGACAAAACATTTCGCAGATTATTCTAATTCTACAATAAAATAATTTTATATAATTTTTAGTCCCGCACATAATCTCGCATTTTATTGCCGAAGTGATAGGAAGACGCAACTGGTGTACCCACTTTCTGTCGTGTGCATTCTGTCCCATGGTGTGATAGATAGCGAAACCATTGTGATTATAACGGAACCTCGTCCACCCTCGCCCCCACCCTATATGAAACAAAACTGTAAAAAATATTTCAAGTACTGAGAATTAAAGAATACTTTGTAAATCATTTGGAAAAAAAACATTGTCATTACGGCTACAAATTCCAGACTGATATTGAGTACAAAAACCCAATCTCATTTTCACTACTTGGATATCGAACCTGAGACCTCCGCACTGCAGTCGTACCGTAATATAACTACGCTACCAAGGCAATAGAAAACTGAGAAGCCAAAAATACAGATATTGAAAGTGACCTAATGACCGGTAATTTTTTTCCTTATTTATCATTGCCTCAGCGTAAATATTTGCGTAATAAATAATATATTTATGTTTATTTTATCTATTTAACTTTTCTTCGAAACGGCAGCGGGGACGAAAAATTCCCCGCATGCGTCGTCCCTGCGATATCCTACTAATACAAGTTTCTGAAGTTGTTTACATAATATGTAAGCTAATCAGATACATAGAATCTGTTAAATGGATTTAATATTAATTTTGCACGCAGTTAGATTGTCTGTTTATTTAAAACACTACGGTAGGCAGCGGCTTTCTGTGTCCTGGCGTAGCCGAGTCCATGAGCTGCGGTGGTCGCTTACTCGCTTACTTTCAGGCAGGCCACTAACTCGTTTGCCTATACTGGCACATAAAAGAAGAAAAAATAAACCTACACATTGTATACAGGTAGCACATAAAAAAAAACACATTTTTACAGGTAGACTTAATGCTAGGGACATGATTTGTGTATGCTTAAATTCCCATTTTAATCTAATCTTACTTTATTTTCATCAAAGGTTGATGTACTCAGTAATTGTTGATACCATCAAGTACGTAACTTGGACGTCAACGTGCCTCTGTTACTATCCGTCTCACATCCCATCCCTCCCATTTATCCCCCCTCCATCCCTAGACCGCAGTCGTGAGGCCATAGGAAATCAGTATAATGTTCGCAGGTTTCCCTAGGTGGTGATTACAGGGATGTATAAAAAAAACGTGCCACTGTTATAAAAATATGAAAATTCGGAAAGCTAACAAACTACAACTTGGTATCTTGTTAACTTGATTTAAATCTAGAAGTCTTAATTAAATTCCTTAATTAGAACACGCAATTAAATGTTTCGCAGCGGTGCCTCGTTTGTTAAATGTTATCAGACAGGAAAGTTAATTTCTTACAAATTGCGATAAAAGTTGGCAACGGAAAGACGATGGCCTCGCAAAATATGACACGTGTCGACTACATCCTAATAGTTGTCGGTATTAAGTACGTGTGTTACGGATCCGCATCTTGAAGATAAATTACTTCTCGGATTAATATTATTAGAAAATTAATAATAATAATGATAGGTCAATATAAAAAATGAATGTTAAATATTCAGTCGTAATAAATCACTCAGACCTAATCCCTTAACCAGAACTGTTTGTAATTAAAATTTCTGCTCGGTGCACTGTACTAGAACATTGTAATGAAGAGAAAAGGAAAACTTTCTTCTAATTTATTTTCCTTGGACGAACAAGGCGTGCAATTATTACTTGCTTCATATAAAATTATTTTTCATTTTAATTACAAAATAATAGTCTTGGATGTTGTTTTATCTTGTTAGTATTCTACAAAGAGACCAACATAGAAATGTTTGCAACTTGTCAAGTTCTCAGGTCATAAAGTTGTCTGGATATCAGCAAATGTGAAACGAGTGAAAACTACGTCCATTTTATTTAAAAAAAAAACGCTTTTATGTATTTATCCACAAAAAAAAGATGTATAATATTTTAAATAAACTTAGATATAGATGATTTTTCCTGAACATTAATATAAGAGGTAATTGACTATGCCTAAAAGATAAAGCTATAAACAAGCTTGTTTCATTTAAAAATAGAAAAACCTAAATTAATTGCAAATAATTATATTTATGAATCAATATAATAAAATCGGTATATGACATTCTAAATCAAAACATAGAATAATTTCGTTGAAGTTAAACTATGTGACATGATCGTCCCGTCCGGCCCCGATAGTCTATAGTCGACAATGACCATGCTGTTTTAACCCAAATTAAAACAAAATTGTTTAAAAACCCATCGATCAATCAGTAAGACAGTTTTGTTAAACGCGGTATCGCTTGGCGGTAGATTGACACTTTTGTCGTTAGTTCAAAACATTATTCAATCAACCCTTTTATCTGTATTGTCATTCGTCATGCAAATTAAAAACAAATAAATCACTGCATTTTAATTAAATTGTGTAGCTCGGAGGCGAAATCGCCAAGAACTTGACAGATTGTTTTAAACGTTCTAGAGTACTGCACTGTGCTAATAATAATAAAAAATAAAATTTGTGAAGTCTTATACTAAGCTCAGATAATAACAAAACATTTATATAGTCGTATTTATGAATGAATGAATCAAACATTATTGTACTCGTATACACCAAATACAGAAAAATGAATACAATTATTTCATCATATAAAAAAGTGCACTAATGGGCGGTCTTATCGCTAAAAAGCGAATATATAAATAGTTTTATACTATGTACAGTTCGTTGTTAACCCAAAGCAATATTTATTTTTCTCTTTGTTGCAATTGCAAAAGCCTAAATATTATTATGAGTAAAATATACGCAAGTTTTCCATTGTGTCTGCATTGTCCTTAATTATCTTGGTTGTATTGAATTATTTAAGGTTGAGGTTTAAAGTTCAGAGGAAGTGAAATAATGACCAAGGAAGCTGTTAAAGAAATAATTTATTTTTGTATATCTGACCTGAATCTGACCTGCCCTTCTTAAAGTAAATGGAAGAATATTTGTCTAAAACCTAGTTTAATACAATTTTGTTAAATTTTATTTGGCCATAAGGAGTTTTATACCACTCGTATTCAATAACCAAAAATAAAAAAATCCCCTTATCTGCTGCTGTTACTGAACACGTATTGACAAACAAAATACGATTTCATAAAATTATCCCTAAAAATGTTATATTTATTTGGTCAAAAGTTAGATTAATTCATAATTCTGTTTTTTAGCGTCCTTTAGTCAATTATTCAAACAAGATCATAATTTTTACTGTGTTTTACTATTTCTATTACCGACATTTAGTATTCATTGCTCAACGGTAATCTATCGTGTGATCTGTAGATATATAACATTTGTAACTAACTACTTGTGTCTATAACTTTATGCAGTATTTATAAAAAAAGTTTTACTCGCCATGATTTTCTCATTTACAATTAAACAAAAATTCAGACTGCAAATTTGTTACGTCTTATCTCTTTTGCATAATTATCATGGTAATTAAAATCTATTGGTGCCTAAAGTCAATAATGAGAGGCAATCTATTCCCCGACCACTATATTGTAGGTAAAATGACATTCGCTCGATTTTTTACTTGTAACTCCTTTCATTTTGCATCACAACGAGTTCATGCAAATGGTATCACAGACATCAGATTATGGTCCATTCACCTTACTCCATGAGAGATCTGGTGAACTCAAAGGAATTTCCTTCTTCAAACCAAACCAACAGAACGTAAACGACCTGTTAATTATACCATGTGAGGGACGAAATTAATCACATAAAACAAAATTATTGTGGTCATATTAATTCCTTAGTTCAGAACCCTTGTTAACGTTACACTAACCGGGTTCAGTAATTGAATTTGAACTTAGTTTGCGTTGCGTTAAACTATAATTTCACAAAGGGAATGAAACGTAACTATTTACGTGACAAATTAAACTAAATTACGCAAATGTATACGTTAACATTGTTACGTTTGCTAAATGAATGATGAATTCTGAGACCGTGGGGTGTAAATTCGGTGGGTACTATTTCGGGGAGTTTCGTTCGAAGGGTAATTTTATTGGTAGGGCTAAAAATGGTACCTATCTTAAAATGGTATTGGCGATATTAATGTTAAGTATTATTTATATCTGAACTATTTTTAAAGCTCCTTTTTAATAGACATATATACCATATTATAATTATCTTATTTTGAAAGTTATTGTTTTACCTTTTTATGTCTAGATGATGTAAAATATTTATTATTAATTTGGACTATAAATGTTTTTATTTGTTCACCTACATTTATAAATAAGTATTATAGATGTTTATCCGATAATTATATGAAACTCACACTTGTGATATCTAAATAAAAACCTTATACCTGTAGATATAAAAGCTAAATAATACTAATACTCATATGTAACTTAAATGCAAAGATGTAAAGGGTTAAAAAGAAATCTTACGTTCACAATCCGGAGTGTTATTTTCCTACTTAGTTTAGTCAGCTTCCCCTGGGGAAATTCGTGCTCTAGACGAAACCTTTGAGTCAAAGCACGTGCTACCAAAAGATGCTGAAACCTCAACTCAATGTAATGTTATAAAATATTAATCAAAACATTTAATATTTTTTAATAATTTTAAAGAATGTTCTCTGGTGTGCATGCGTAATTATTTATTTATCTAAACTTTATATAGAATAAAAGTATCGAGATGGACTTAATATCTGAGCCATTTCCTAACAGTTAACCTTTGGATGATGCAGAGATGTAACAATGTGGATGTAAGGAAGTATATAAAACAAATAATACTATTATATAAAACATACTACATACATAAATACAAATATACTAAATTTATAAAATATACAATATATAAAAATACAATAATTTCCAGACACTTTTATTTAGTAGGCTCTTTCGTAACGTGTTACCGTAATATGTGGGAATTGATGCCGATAATTAATTTCTGTTTGTTCCTTTAATTCTATAAATATTATTGTATTCTGTAGTTTCCTAAATAAAAAAAGAAATAAATTTAAAAAATAACTATTTTATTGAATGGTATAACTAATTTTAATCATTTTTATTGGTATTATAATATACATCAAACAACTTTAACACACTATCACATGGTGGGTGATATAAGACTAACAAACAATAGCAACTACTCTAGGACTACTCGCTAAAACGACGAATTGGGTAACCTCCTGATTGAAGTTCGTTAAAAGACAATTTTACGTAAATATTGTCTAGACTTTGCAGTTACAGATGCCTTTAACTCTGATTACGATCAACCTTGAATAGACGATAACAAACTTTGTTGCAAGAAGCTCTAGCATTAAAATAGATCACCAACTAATATTACAACTAAAATCAACTTAATTCAGTCATTTTTGCTTTTTTCAGCACTATTTCTCTTCTAATATACAAATCGGGCTTACTTTCCAAGGATTAAATGAGTATTTTAGACTCAACGGGCGGACTGCAAGCGAGGTCTCATTAATGCGCAGACACCCCCAGCTGCACGCCGCGTAATGATATTTCTAATGTAGTCAAGAATTTTAAACAACATTTCTAAGTATAGATGACGAGTACAAACTTAAATAGTGTTTCAGTGTTAAATAACTAGTTGTATGGTATGGTTGATATTAAAATGATGGATTAAGTTTCAACAACAAAGTATAGATACCTTAAGTTTGGAAATTCACACAAAGATATAAAATAATAGAAAAATATTTAGGCCAACATTTTTTAAGGACTTTAATGTTCGTGTATCGGCTAAAAAATAAAGACTTAATATAAAAAAAAAACAATTTATAAACGACCGCAATGATTATAAAATATGTTAGTTCCAAATCTAAAATTCTATATAATCAATATATCAGCGATATAACTTTAAGACTTTAGGTTATATTGAATAAATATATCTCCTACAAAACCTAAAAACAACTACATATTCACCACTTTAAATCACTCAAACTCAATCAACATAGAAGACATTACGATCTTCACAAGTCTATTGACTGAAACATAATTAAATATCCTTCTCACTCACACGTCATATTATCCAATACGTGGGCAAGTTCACGTGCCAATACGATGGAAACGCCATATTCATATCCACAAAATCTAATTTAAAGTTCCCGAGACGTTACGAAACAAACATGTAGAATTGACTCTCGACGTCCAATTTCCACTCAAAAGTATAGCAGTTCTGTATTATGAACTTTATTAATGTCATTCCAAAAAGTTGAATATGGCTTATTATAAAATGTTATAAACTGTCAAACATACGAAAATTATATTTAATGTTATTAAAGAAAATACATTGTCAATATGATTTTAATTATTTACCTTTCGGCGGCAATCAAAGAGATTGTGAGCGTGAAAAACAGTAATTTGTCGTGTCGGTGTGTTAATTACTCGAGTTAAGTCGAAAGGGCCTAATCAAGGATAGGAAAACTGACACAAAAGGTTTGATTGACGGCCGTGAATCAAAAACAGTCGGCCTATTTCAGAGGCAGCCCTGTAAAAGACTCAGCATCATCTGAGATTAATTTCTAATTTATCCGGAGCCTTATTAGGCGTACTTCGTCAGATTTTAATTTCACGTTTTAACTGAATTGCTGAGAGAACGTTTTTACCTGTCTTTAAAATTGAAGCCAATGCGCAAAAGATTTGATGAATTATAGGAGGAACAAATCAATTACAGAAACTATAGTATTGGGTTAGGTAAGCATTCTCGGCTCAAATACAAGCCATAAAACCCACAAATTAAATAAAGAAACCTACAATAAGATACATCCAAGTCATGTTTTATTTATTTCAAGTAAAGCCACGTTACAAGACGGCGTAGAATGCTAATTACATAACTTAATAGAGTCTTCTTAATAGGACTAGCTATAATTTCATTTTAACTGTCTAAGTCCAAGTGTATTAAATTAAAATCAGAAATAATTAACAACGGCTATTCAGTTAACCATTAGTAAACCTTTATATTATGTTTCTGTCATACGAATTATAGAGTCTACTTTACCTACAGTAATTTTGTATTCTGCGCTGTTCTTATAACAATATTCATTTTATTAACATATAAGCGTTTAGGTACACCTTCGCAGTAAGCGTATATTCGATTATAAATAAATAGTCAATTGCACCTTCTAATACTCTCAGTATTTTTTGTAAATGATAGTTTGGGATGACTTTGATATGCTGTAATAAACCTGCCCAGGGGTATATATATTACTCACTGATGAGCACGAGCCTCCTCTATTCCACAAGGGTTTAGATCTTAGTCCACCGTGCTGACCTAGTGCAGGTTGGCAGACTTTACACATGTAGGTTTCATCGCGATATTTACCTTCAACCATTAAGCGAACGATAACTGAATAGTCTATTGGTGAACATTAATTTGCTTGGAATAATATAACACCATAGACCCAAAAAAGCGATGTATATATTTGTGTAACTATATAATAAACTAGACAGAAGCAACACCACTCAGAAATGCAATTTACTGCTAAAGAAGGCCCGTGCTAAGTAATAGGACAGTATAATACAGGGTTGATATTATTATAATTAAAGCTAATTGACAAATGCCCGATACTGTCAGAAATTCGTATTGTATTTGAACTATAAATAATTTAGTACTATTTAATTATACACGCAGAACTGAACTTAACGAAGAGAGATTTAGAGCACATTATAATTCAATTTGGAGATAGAGTTTACAGCTCATTTAGTATTCGATGCCATTATAAAATATTTTACATTAAGGATAAATGTTAAGTGATAAACAATATTATGATTCATAAAACTGTTATTAACTGGTTATTCCCTACATTTGTAACCAACACGTGCGAATCTATTTATTATGATTTTCTTGTTTGTTTTCCTTTTACACCGCATGTCGAAAAGAAAATAGAAACCAAGTAATTTGTGAGCCAAATATATATATTCTGAGACATAAACTAATTTATTACTAAAAGTCATTGTATTATGTAGTAGAATATACGAATGAAAGTAAATTAATTTAACTGCGAACTTTGAAATCTAAATGTAATTTCAAGTGTTATTCAACCAAGTGACAGGCAATTTTTCCTCAAACTGCAACTCCCAAGGGACTGTCAGACTGGGCTTTTCCCAAACGAACTCGGCTTGTCTTCAATATGCCTGCAATAGTCGATTGTCATTGTGAAACAGTCTTGAGATGAAACTAGAAACTTTTAGACGTAGATATTCAATATTTACACTTGCCGCCTGCATGGAAGACAGCCTAGATTATTCTCATGTCCACTGAATAATGTATAGTTGAAACTCAGCGCGAAGTGACTGAATACGAATGACAGCAATAAAAATGCTTTGATTCTAGTTTTATGACAAACTAACGTTTGTAGCAAAGGACAGTGTTGTACAAAAAAGAAAAACAGACAGAATAAAGTGATATTTTTTTATCACTTACCATCGTGGATTATTTAGTTATCGATTAACGGCGATTTCTTTTAACTGCTTCTAATTTTCGCATAGTAAGATTTAAGTAAATTAATTAAACATGGTGATAATGTAGTATTAATAAAAGGTAATTTAATACAAGTAATTATAACCACAAAAGTTTTCAAAATTCTTGCAACTTGCAACACTGCGAACATTTTAAAAAAACATTTCTAAATACACGAGAATCGTAATTTATATGAAGCTTTTTTTATAATTGTCAGTAAACCAATCAGAAGTAATATTACCATTAAGATTGTAATTGTGACCGCGATGCCATCCCGATTTACAAGGACATGTTTTATTTCCTTGGGGTAAATGTTTATGATAAAACTGCTTTGAAGACGAAAATATTTGTAGACATAAACATTTGAAAAGGAATTAGAGAACAGACTGGGAGATTTTTTATTATAACATTAATTTATGAGTAACCACTTATAATTTAATCAAATGTTTCTTTTTGTTATACACTAGTAGCTGACCCGACAGACGTCCCGTCTTAAGTATGAATATTGAATTCGAATTGGTATAATTAATAAAAAAATATTATTTAAAACATAGTGTTTATAATTTGCTTCGTTTTATTTTCGGGTGCGTAAATCTGACAAATATGTCGAACAAAAATTAATATCGACGTTAAGTTTTCTTAAATTTTCTAATTTTCTGCTAAATTTTCTTAATTTTTCTTTTATAAGAACCTCCTCCTGACAATAATTAACACAACAAAAAAAGAATTAGCGAAATTGTTTTATCCGTTCACGCGTGATGCAATGACCAAGAGAAGTATAGATTAACTTTTATATAAATAGATGTAATTCTTATTTTTTTAATAATTGGAAGAAGAAAATAGTTTTATTAGCAAATAGGTAGATTTATTTTAATGGATATATTTCAACATTGTTCACGAAAATGACCTCGCAAAAAATTGTCTGACTTCATTTAATTCTCAATTTTGTAAGATCTGCGAAGCAAGCAATAATCAAATTAAGAGAAAAAATTGGTTCATTACTCGGTGATGGTAAAAAATCATAATAAAATTAGGATCTGCATTGGTAATAATTTTATTTTATTAATTAAAATATTTTTGATAAATTGAATTGGTTTTGAATTGATTCTTTCGAAAAATATCAAGTGAAACAGAAAATATGGTTTTTAAAATAACAGAAAATGGATATTTTTTGGGTTTATTTTTAAGGGTCAGAAATATTTCATCGCACGAATATTAAATAATTACACTATTTTTAAACCGAACGTAAACGCTAAAGGACATAATTATATAAAAAGTAACCTGAATACAATCATCTCTCTCGTACAAAGAATTATAATACAAATGCTCACACTCATTCCCTCAATACATTAATTTCTTATGGAAAAACGTGTATTCTATTTCATCTTGATAAGAATATTTTATTATCTAAATTATAGCATCATATTCTGATGAGTAGATTATTTAAACGCAGCCGCATTCTATCTAATAAACATAAGTCTAACGGCCTGCTTCACAAGTTCAAAGTATAATTGACAGTTATTATATTAATCGGCTAAAATGAATAGTACTAGTTTTATTGCCATTTATTCGAGAGCATATATTAGAGTGTGCCTTTTGTATTTGACCGGCTTATAAATTTATGTGACGAGTAGCATTTACTCAGAAGTTATGAAACCGGCTCTAATGCGTGGAATAAAATTGAAACACACGTGGCAAAGGTGCTAGAACCGCTTGAATACTGTACTTTTGAGTCACACATCAAGAGCATGCACTGTCCGTGTACAAAAGCAAAGCAAAGGAATAAAGACAAATCAATTTCATAGACACAAACGATACAAAAGACTGTCAAGATTCAAACCAAATCAAAACCAGGTAAACTAGGAACCTAAGTCTTATGTCTACCCCGATTGGAATTTATTTTCAATGATAGTGAAGTGTGCGCCTTGAGAGCTGCCACAGAAGGCAATAAGCTGTAAAGTAGAACATCATTTCAAAGCCTTTTGAGGTATGACGTGCCTTTATAGCTGTTAAATATGACTTCATCTTGAGGTTACAGAAGATGCATTGCGTAAATATACAATTGATTTGAGAAAGGTCACACGTGATTGGTCAGTTTTGCGTGTGTTTTGTTTAGTGAAGTTTGACAGCTTGGGTCACACGAAAGGCCAGGGCCTTTAGTACCTATTAAATACTGATACAATATTGTATTATACAAAACTGGTATCAAGATTTTGCTGGATTGTACGGTCGATTTAAATTAAAATTAAAAAATAAATAATATTACGCGATGTAATTCAGGACAGAGGTTACTGTATCCTAGTAGTCAATAACCTTAGGCAAGGACGACAGCCGCAGGCCTTTAGTCTTACAAGCGTCATAAATGTATTTTTTTATAATTCAATGTCTTTTTTTTTCTATTTTTACTTATAAATAATGAATGTGGTTTTAGTTCCATGAATTTTGCATGACGAATAGTCATGAAACATGAATTGTAATTTCGCCACACAAAGACAATGCTTTTTAACGTGATGGTATCTGTTACATTTAAATTTAAACTATAAAACTCTATGTTTAAGGCATTAACTATATTTCCCTCACGGGTGCAATTGAATTTGCAGATAAGGCTGTGTTTAAAGCCTTTGTATCTCTTCATTACGTCCATAAACGGTTGAGTTTCTCGCACAGATCTCCCGAGGATGGTTTTCATGTGAATTTATTTTAATTTTATGGCTTATCTCGTACTAGATTTCTTAATATACATGAAAACGATATAGCATAATAATAATTTGAGATTAACATGAAATTAATTTAACTATACCTATACTAGAATTCGCTAAGAAACTAATGGCATAGTGCTATTATTTAATATTTGTATTTCAAAGTCACTCTATTGTGTTCGGTAGCTTAATACTACTTCTCGTAATTAGGGCATGCCAAACTTCACTGCAACATATTTCGCAAATTAGTAAGGATATTGATATTAAATTTCAAACAAATAAAATCAATTTTGATTTTCCCAAGGCGCAACGCAAATTATGTCCTCTAATTCAGCTTACAACGACTATGGGATCGTAAAATTTTACGTCCAGCCCGTCTCACACTCTGTTGTTTCCTTCATTCTATTTATTTTGTTTTTATTAATATAGCTCTATAAAATGGGCTTCAAGAATGAAATTTGCCAACGATATTAATACTTGGGGTGTCATAACTTTTGTTTAATGTTAAAGTGTTATAAACACCTACTTATTTTTATTTGTTGAAGATAATAACGAAGGTGCTGCTGGGGTATATTGCAGATTTATGGTATAAACATTTTTTATAGTAGATTATAAAATTTATTCAGAAATATTTTTGGTTTCAGATTTCTTTGTCTGTTTTCTGAACAATATGTTGTAATTTTTGTTATGTTGTATAAATTCTGAGTTAGTAGTTAGTTAGGAAAAGGTTTTAGGAATGTAATTGTAGACAATATTAACTCATAAATAATTGTCATCTACTCTATGTATTTACATTGCAGAAACAAGCTTGCCAGATGGCGGCGAGGTATCGAGTGGAGCAGAGTGTTAGGTATCGAGGTATCGAGTGGTGTTAGGATTAAAACTAAAGCCTAAACCATGGAGTATAGACATCAGGTGTAAAACAAAACTAACAGATATAATTTATCGATCAACTCAAATGGAGACGAACCGGACATATCCCCCCTGTAAAATCGAAAAATTGAGTAAACATGTAACAGTTTGGTATTCAAGAGATGGCTTTACAAGGCGAGCGCAATGGCCTCCTAAGGCGAAGGCATAAAGTGGGAGGATGAAAGGATGAGCAGAAAATGTCATTAGGTCCTATTTGGTTAATAGCAACGGTAGAACGAAGGCGGTGGAATGTGTTAGAAGAGGCTTATGCCGATCAGAGAAACATACTGTGATCAAACTGCATCTATAATATTTAAGTCACAATAAAATAAAAAATCGGAAATAACTGCTTCATTATTATATTATGCTATTACGTTACTTTTTTTATAATAAACAGACTCATTACAATCGAGAGTATTACATCCCTACACAGTACATTTCTGAGTAACCAGCTAAACTACGATACAAGCCTTTAACATAAGCAGATTATCTCAAACAAGAAAAGTAAACACCAACTAACTAACAAAATTTCCGTCGTCAGTAAAAAAATCCCGAACGCTGACTTTTTTAAGCTTCTTAGCCTAACGAGTTGGTATATAATTGTTTATATTCCAGAGCCTTCGTCTTGTTCCCGGGATCATAAAAAGGGAAAGATTTAGGACGGGAATAAAACTTGAAGCGTCGTCATTCTCAGCCATTGTCTCTCAACATTTTACTTTGTAATTTGTATCGTGAATGTTTTATAAAATTTTTAGCTAGTTCTTCTTGTTACATTTTTATTTATGTTGTTGTAATTTCACTTCCACTACGTATTTTGCTATATTGAATTTGATTACCTATAATATAGATTGTTCCGTAGTAGAGATTTAGTTTTATTTGGTTATAATAAACATTTTAAGCAGATAATAGCGGAACACAGCTGCAATTTATGAAATAGAACCTAAAGAAACATAAAACAGGAATTATTAATGTAGAAACTTTCAAATAACAAATTTGGTGAAATATTTTTATGCTCATCACGATTTTATTAATTATTATTAATAAGTTAGTGATGTCTTCGATATTATTATTGACCAAGAGCTAATGTTTTCCTTCCAAATAATAACATACACCTAAGTTAAAAAACATACAAAAAGAACGTTAAAAAGATTTTCTTTTAATTTATTTCTTACACTTGGCAAGGAGTTTCAAATATAAAATGCTATCGAAGTGCTTTCAAAACCGTTGCCTTATCGTAAATCAATCCATCGTCAATCTGCTGAACTTACGTGACCTTCCACGACGACGAAACGTGATTTGAAACTAATCCGTCTTCATTTTTCAAGTGGCACATTCTTCTACACCATTGTTGGTTATGACAATTACGTTCCTTAGTCGCTATATAGATAGAATAAAATACATTATATTCACGTAGTTACATAAAAACAGCTCAGTTACGGTGACGCGTGTGGCTACTCGTGTAAGTGCGATGCTCTCTGTATAACGCGCGGCTTCAATGGTTGCCCAGTTTGCGTCGCTGAAAGCTACCACTGCCCTTTAATCGTCGCTAAAGTCCTTGGTTAGTCAAACATATTTGTCAATAACGCCTACAATGCCAAAAATCCGGAATTATCCATAAGTACTTACATTTCTGCGAGTCGGTCTTGTGGGGTTTCTTGTCGCGCACCATGGTGGCGGGACGATGTGGACTGGGCTGCCGGCGCGGACGCGGCGCGCCGTGGTACTATCGACCCCGCCCTACTGTCAGCGCCAAGGTGTTCTCGTGGTTGTGCCAGATACCTGCGAAACGTGCTCAGGTGAGGGTTGTGCTGGGAGTTCATTCCCTAGTGCGGTATCGACCACTGATGTACAAGAAATTATCAAGATCTACATGACTTACATAATATTATAAAACAAAGTCCTCAAAAACTACTCAACGGATTTTTATATGGTTTTCATTAACGGGAAAACTAGAGATTCTAAAGGAAAGTTTATGTATATACTTCATTAATATTTTTTGCTATAGAAATCAATGTAGGCATATATATGTTGTACGACATTTGCAAAGCCGGGGCGAACCGTTAGCTTTATATAATATACAATGATTTTGACATATTTATCTCTATTATCGACGACATTTGCTAATTAAATTATGGAAGGAGTTATCTATGATTTCTTGTACATCAATGGCTGGGCACTAATTTTTGCTGCAGTAGGAAATTGTCGTGTCAATATTATTATCTAAATCACATTATATTTAAAATATATAACTTATATTACCCATATTATGCTACAAGGCACGTGCTCAATGGCTAGTTATTAAATCTAAGTGCCTATACTGCTAATGATCTAAAATCTAAACTACGAAAGGGTTAACTTATCATTTCATATAAATATCTTTTACTTATTAGAAATGTATTATACATTTATCAAACAAAGTTAACTGTACATTGTTAAGCATAGCTTTTGTGAAGGATACAAATACAGCATCTTACAGTAGTACAAATATTTGTTTTAAATAATCATTTATCCCCTATTTAGTAATAGAATTCTGAATTTAAGGACATACTTTTAACTCCGTGATAGCAATCTACACGATTTATTTTAAACTCTGCATAAAGTCTAAAAGATAATACAACTAACCACTGTACCGAGTACTAAACAAACTAACGAAGCTTATTCCGCCAGTCTTCAAAGTTATGGGTGCAAATCTTATCTGGAACCGATGTTACAAAGCTCCCGAAAAGGGTAAACTTTGCCAAATTAGTCACTTTGGAAGGGTTCCAAATAATACTTATACATACGTATAGGTTTAATTGAGGAGTTAGTATTAGTTACATAGGCCTCGCTGTGAGCGCGTCGGATTATTGGACCGAGAAATTCATTAGCCTTCCGGAAAAACGATCAAAGCAATTTAGAGGCCATTACGTGGATGGCAACAGACACCGGGCTGCGAAATCATGTGGCAAAACTGAACTCGCCGCAACGGATGCAGGCCGATCTGAATTTTTTAGCTCGAGTTATGCTTTGAAATGTACGGAAACCTGATTTTTATATTCATCGACGTATTTTTTTAGGACTTTAACAATTGTTTTTTATAAATAATAAAATAACGGCTTTATTCTTTACGTAGGCGAACATGTAAACTAATGATAAGGCAAGGTACATGAGAATATTTTATTATTATGCAAATAAAGACGGTTATATAACTACA